>NC_047660.1:33909220-34209220 GCF_011762505.2 Arvicanthis niloticus | reverse complement strand
GGTGCAATTACAAGACCCATATACCTATTTAGGATTTCAGATTAATGGTTCACGTATTATTAATAGTAAAGCCACACTGAGGACTGATTCCCTTAAGACACTTAATGATTTTCAAAAACTATTGGGAGATATTAATTGGCTACGACCATATTTGAAACTTACAACAGGAGAATTGAAGCCTCTATTTGATATTCTCAAGGGAGATCCTGACCCTAAATCTGGCAGGGCTCTAATGGAGGAGGGTAGAAAAGCCTTACAGAAGGTAGAAAATGCAATTTCATCTCAATTTGTAACTCATATTAATTATTCTAAGCCTTTATATTTTCTTATTTTTAACACAAAATTAACTCCTACTGCAGTTTTTTGGCAAACTGCACCCATATTATGAGTTCATCTTCCCTCATCCCCCAAGAAAGTTCTTAATCCATACTATGCAGCTGTAGCAGATATGATTATGTTAGGCAGAGATAACAGTCAAAAATATTTTGGAAAAGATCCTGATATCATAGTACAACCCTATACAAAGCATCAGGTTGATTGGCTTATGCAGAATTCTGAAGTCTGGCCTATTGCATGTGCTTCATTTGCTGGTCAGGTAGATAATCATTATCCACCAGATAAATTGGTTCAGTTTTGTAATCATCATGAATTTGTTTTTCCATCTCGTACTGCACATGAACCTATCAAGGAAGCATTGCTAGTTTTCACTGATGGTTCCTCATCAGGAACAGCTGCTTATGCCTTTAAGGATCAAGTAATCTCTTTTGCTACATCATCTGTATCAGCTCAATTGGTTGAATTACATGCTGTTATTGTGGTGTTTCAAGCATTTCCAAATCAAACTATTAATATTTATACAGATAGCTCATATATAGCTCAGTCTATCCCTCTGCTAGAAACTGCTGCACAAATAAAGCATTCCTCAGAAGCAGCTGATTTGTTTTTACAGTGCCAACAATTAATTCTGAGGAGAAAGTGTAAATTCTTTATAGGACACCTGAGAGCCCACACTGGGCTACCAGGTCCTCTCTCTGAAGGAAATACCAAGGCAGACCTAGCTACTCGAATAGCTGCAGTTACTTTATCAGATTCGCAATCTAACTTGGATAAGGCCATAAAGGCTCATGAGTTACATCACCTTAATTCTAAAACTTTAAAAGGTATGTTTAAAATTACCAGAGAACAAGCTAGACAAATTGTCAAACAATGTCAATCATGTGTTAAACTTTTACCAGTTCCTCATTTGGGTGTAAATCCAAAGGGAATGATACCAAACAGTATCTGGCAAATGGATGTTACTCATTATAATGAATTTGGCAAGCAAAAATATATACATGTATGTGTAGACACATACAGTGGTTTCATTTATGCAACATTACAAACTGGAGAAGCAAGCAAGCATGTGATTGCTCATATGCTTGCTACAATCGCTGTATTGGGTGTGCCTAAACAGATAAAAACTGACAATGGCCCAGGTTATACAAGCTCCAGTTTCCACCAATTTTGTGAAAGATTGGGAATACTACATAAAACGGGTATTCCATATAATCCACAGGGCCAAGGTATAGTAGAAAGGGCACATCAAACCATTAAATGTCAAGTTGAAAAAATTAAAAAGGGGGAATGGTACCCTACCAAGGGATCCCCCAGAAATATCCTTCATCATGCACTCTTCATTTTAAATTTTTTAAATTTGGATTCTGAAGGAAAATCTGCTGCAGATAGATTCTGGCATCCTGATACCAAAAAGAATTTTGCAACAGTCCTCTGGAAAGACCCATTAACTGGAACCTGGAATGGGCCAGATCCAGTGCTTATCTGGGGAAGAGGTTCTGTTTGCATATATTCCCAAACTGCAGATGCTGCACGTTGGCTGCCAGAGAGACTGATTAAACAAATAGACAACAATAACAAATCCAGGGAGGAGAAACCCCCTGAGAAGCATATTTTTTTACATCACCACCCATATCTCCAGGGTGGCTCTATTGGACTCTTGATTCCCTGACTTATGATTTAGTGGGGAACTAGATTGTTTTAGATTTAGTGGGAATTTAGATTGTTTAGACCCAGGAGAAAACCCACTACCACAGTTACTATAGTTGTTTTTTGGGTTTGAGATTGACTAGAGCAGGAACAGGGATTTCCTTAGTTTTCGTTAGATCAAAGCTATGATCAGTTTTGTATTTCTATAGATTTAGATTCTAATATAAGACATTTATAAACAGAATAGAAGAGGCTTACACTTTTTACTCCTCTGATAGAGGGAGTTATATGTTGCCCTTTAAAAAGAGTGTTGCTGTCATACTAACTATTCAGGCATTGTTAAGTCTCTTGTCTTTTGGGTCCATGCGGTTCAACAAACTGATGGCTTTTGTATGAGATGCTATTCAAATGAAACCCACACAGGTCCATTATTATAGGCTGGAAGTAAGGGATTGTAAAACCTCTGTCATCAAGACTAATGAGGTATATCCCCTAACTTACGTGCTAAGCCGGATAGTCAGTGACGGGTAAGAGAGCATACCGAGACCCTTGCCCCTAAAAGAAGGGAGGCCTCACCATCCTAAGACAGGAGCTCAACCAATGGCTGTTGAGTATCCAAGGACGGGAAAGGGAGGCTGGGGTCCTTTGCTCCAACCTAGGACAGGCACGGTTTCCGTAAGTTTTCCCAGCCTTCCCTTTTAATAAAAAATTTAAAAAGGGGGACCTTTTGGGGGCCGACTTTTAGCAGAAAGTGGCTATCAGCTTTGCAGCCATCTTGAGCCATATACCCTGACATGAGATTTAAATTACAATAGCCTACAACAGCTGAGAACACTCGGATAATCTTGGTTTAGATACCTTGAGATTAAAGGTGTGTGAGATTAAAGGTGTGTGACTTAATAGTATACTTAGAAGTATAGAGATCAGAGTTAGAGACAAGACCTAAGGGCATGATTAAAGGTGTAACTTAGAGGCGTGGCTTAGAAGTGAGACATATAAAAGGCAGAGACAGAACAGATCAGGATTGAGATGATAGAAGACATTAGTCAGACTATAGAAGACAGAACCAGAGATCAGAGAATATAGACGGAGATCAAAGACTATAGAGGGATCATCAGAGACGAATCTCAGACATTAGGTAGAATCTGCCGTCACCCTCGCTCTTGCTGAACCCCGACCTAAAGACCGGAGCGGAAGCTTGGGCCGGGATACAGTGGCCGCCCAAAAGTGGGTCGGCCCGGGCCTCAACATTTTGCTCAGGCCGAGACATTTTTTGGCCACCCCAACGTGGGACTAGTGCGGTCCTCAACAAAAAAACAGATCTCAAAGAAACAAACATTTTTAAAAGAAATGAAGTTAAAAGAAGAAATTAGGAAGCACTGTATTTTTAAGCTAAATACAAGTGTTTTGTTGTTTATAGGTGATAATATCACAAAAAAGTTAAAAATAGCAAATAGAGAAAATGTACTATTAGAGAAAAATTGTTTTCTTTAATTAACATTAATTATTGGACACAATCTACTTATGAAAGAAGAGGTATATTGCTCACAGCTTCAGAGGCTCAAAGGGGAAAAGATACAGAACAGAAATTATGATCAAGTTCAACCCTTGGTTCCATCAGTTTGTGGTCAAGGGCAGTCATGAAAGCATTGTGTGACGCAAGCAGACAATTAGATGGAGAAGCAGCAGCATAGGAGAGGAGAGGAACTGGGCTTGTCCCTTTATCTAGGACCCTCTGCCTCAAAGGAGAACCATAGGATGAAAGAGTTAAATAAGCCTACTGGGTATTGAACTAAATGCCCTCTCAGTAAGCTTCACCACTGCCCAACCTTTTATACCTAAGTTATGTTAGCCACGTTAACAGAACTCAACTTGTAAGCTCACAAAACCTTTTCTAACTAACTTTTCACTCCTTTAAATGTATAATTAAATTCAGTAAATATTTATTAAATGATGAGCCAACTCCTGCCAAATCAAAACACTGAATGACTACATCAATATCACTGATTAAATTTCTCAGCATACAAACTCCTTTCTCATTTTTACAATGAAATCAAATTTCACTACCAGAAAATGTAAGCTAAACTAAACAAACCAAACAAGCAAACTTGCTGTCAGAGTAACAACAGGGAGGTTTTCTTTGGAGGATATAAAATACAGACAGAAAAGATTTACTTGACGACAACAGAAAAAAAATCAAGTGGATAATAATTAGGATAGTCTATAAAACTTATTAAATTGACTAAGTGATACAAAAATTATCAACATTTCTTACTAAGAGATAAATATCCATTTTCTCACTTACAACAGAATTAAATGAATTATAAACCTTGTTTGGCATTTTTATAGTATCTCCAATCAAATCCCAGTAGCCTTGGGGATAAACCTGTGTCTCCTAAACTATATCTTAGAAAACTGGTGTGAAAGTGCTCTTCCCTGAACTCCTCTCAAAAAAAAAAAAAAAAAAAAAATTGCTAGAGCAATATTATACTAACAAAATTACACTCAAAATGTCAAGAAATACAGTTAAGGTTGAGTTTCTGCTTAATTTCATTGCCTGGGGTAAATGTATTAGTGCCTCTGTACAAGAAGGTTGATAATTCAATACACTCTATATACTTTCTGACATCTCTGCTCTTCATTTTTCAAATTTATGCACCTAAATAAAAAATGTACCTAGAAACTATGATAGCTTCCTGCCTAAAGCAAAGTATTTACATGTGTCCTTACAAAGCGATCAGAGCAAAGTTTCTGCTGATGTATACAAGATGGTATGGCACTAGAAATCTTTTATGAAGCAAGAGTATTTTCTGAATACATGTAATGCATACAACTTCTGGCTTTAAAAAGGCAGCTAACCTTGAACAGGGTCTTTTACTTACTTAGCTTGCTATTTAAAAAAAAAATCTATCAAGTACTTTGTATTCAACTCTATTGATATTCCCTACACATCAACAAAACGTAAGTACAGTCTCTATTATTCCTGATGTATCTGCCTCTAATACTTGAAACTTAGTACTACATGCATGAAAAGTGCAGGTACTAACTAAGCTTACAATACAGTGCTGGCTGACAGAATGGTCACACTGTATCTAACAGCTATTAACCACTGCAGATCATTTGGAAGTTTAAATAATCTAACCATTTCATTCCTTCACCAAACCAAACATCATATTCATGGCTCTAACCCTAGTGTGCTGCTGGCTGTGTTTGGTCAACTTGACATAAACAGGAGTTCTCCAGAAACAGATAACCTCAACTGGGAAACAGCCTCCATCAGCTTGCCCTGAGGGCATGTCTGTGTGTTATTTTCGAAAATTGATGGCTGATGTAGGAGGGCCCAATTCACTGTGGCAGTACCAACCCTGTTCAGGTGATTCTGGGTTTTATAGGAAAGCAGGCTGGGTTACCACTGAGAAGTAAAGTAGTGTCCCTCCCTTGTCTCAGCTGCAGTTCTACAGTGATAATTTCCCTCAATAAGGAACATATAAGACATAATAAGGAACATATAAGAGCCCTTAATATTTCTCATGTTATTGGTCAGTATTTTTATCACAGCAAGAGAAATCTAACCAGGACACCTAGCAAGCAACCAATGGTCTGAAAGGGTTTGCTTGATTCTAACCCTTAGGGCATCAAAAACATCATAAACATAAAATTCAACAGAAGTTCTTTAAATTGGAAGAAGGTTCAATTTGCAAATTCTGTGTGCTCACCAAGTTTACAGGAAAGTAGAGATCTCTCAGGCACTCTGAGGCCCTACTCCGTTAACAAGGTCTACTTCATGAGATAGTGCCTAACATAAAGGCTCAGAAGGACATACCTATATGGTTTGGTTTATGACAGTAGTTACTGTTATTACTTTATCAACATGAGAAGCTAGAGCCAAGAATTCAACTCTGAATGACTACTTCAAATGTCAATCATCCAACCAAGAAGCTATCTAAAACAGAAATCCTAAGTCAGTAAAAAGAAGACAAAACTGCACAAAAGAAAAGCAAAGATGAGCAGAGTCAGAAAAATTGCTAGACTGAAGCAACTGAAGCTGGTGGTATACCATAGTTTGTTCTTTTTATTTAAAGAAACAATTGAGACAGGATCCATCTGTGCTCTTCTGGTTGTTGGGGAACACACTGTATACATCAGGTCATCCCTAAAACCAAGATCTGTCTGCCTCTAGGACCACACATGGCTATTTAAAATATTTTTTTTAATTTTTTGAGATTAGAAGATATACATTGTCTTCCCCCTTTTCTTCTCTCCAACCATTAATTCATTCACTCATTCAAGAATTATTTGTTTGCTTATAAAAAAAGAACACAAAAATTGTTCATTCTGTAGAGTGTAAAGAAAGAAAATAAAAGTTCCAGGTTCAGTCTGGAAGAATACCTAACACATCATATGTACATAGTTAAACATATGGCATCTCTGATGACAATATAAAGCAAAAAAAGAAAGTAGTAAGGTGGAGCATATTTCCAACAACGAACTGGTCTAGCTAGTACTCCCCGGGGCAGCCTCTCACACAGCATGAGGGACATGAAATCTGAGGCAGTAACAAGCAACCAGAAGAGGTAGTGCCTGCAGCAGCTCCCACACAGGCCTGCAGAGGAAAGCAGTTACTTACTTTCTTGCAATGTTCTGATGCTTTCTCTTCCCATTCTTCTAGTTTTGCCTGATCTATGCAAACATCTAAAAGTAGAGAAACAAAAATTAAATTGAAGTTTTATGCAAACTGTTGATCTTATGAAAAAAAATCACAGAAAATATAATCAATAATAATGTAAGAAGTGGAGGAAAATAGCACAATGTTACAAAGAGGCTCCTTAAAGTGTGATGCCAGAGGAATTCATATTGAACTTTAAACTTCCATCAGGGAAGAGGAGATGGATCAATGATAACATGCAACATGGAATGATTTCCATTAGCAATGTGGATATGGAAAGAAGAGATGGTAAGACCCAACACCAATCAGGAAAATAGGCTGGAGTGAGAAACAAAGTTAGGAGAAAAGATGCAACTGACAAATATTTCTTTTCCCAACTACTTTGATCATATATAAATTCAGTGAGAAATAATAGCAAAAGGTATGTAATCCATTATGTGTAAAGTCTTGAGAGTTCCTTACTTCCTGACCATCCTCCAATCTCCTTGCACAAACGCCTGACATGTTTTAAAAGCCTTTTTCGATTGCTGGTTATTTCTCATTGGGTTGTATTAACATTTAGTAAATGCTGCTATTTAAGAAGATAATCTGTGGAATGATTTATAAATGAAGTTTTGGAAGAGTTATAACTTTAAGATCCATGAATGAGGTAGCAATGTTAGTAGATCTTGGTTGTCTATGCTAAGTCTGTATCAGCAGGCACAGGTCATTAGGAACACTTTAGTTTGCTGAGCCATGCACAACTTCAAAGTATTGACATCTCTCTGTTTACAATATTGAAAGAATCACATAGGTTAATACCCTCAATGACCTTGGAAGAAAGGAAATAATTTAGAATTGAGTTCTATCAAACTAATAGTTCATACAAGCATTCAAAATTCAAATTCTTACTTAAATGTTCTAGATCTTTGTATCTACAAGAATTTCTGTTGATCATTTTCACTGAAATACATCTTTACTTCATTTTGTCTCTTAATAAGTGTGCACGTGGATCCAGAGGGGTGGCTCTGGAGTCATGAGCACTTGCAAAAAACTCAAATTGGAAAGTGAATTAATGTGTGGTGTATGCACCAGAGTTTATATAGATAGATCCACTTTCTTATAACTTTAGTTGCAGTTCCAGTGACCATTTCTTTCCTCTGCAAGCTCCAGGAAAGCATGAGGTACACAAATATACATTTGGACAAAATTTTTACACATAAAATAAAATAAATCCTAAAAGTGGGCTGCACCCTTGAAGTTGCACAAGGAGTTTAGTTTCTATGACAGGGAGGTAGCTGGAGAGATGCTTAGTGTCTAGGAGCAGCTGCTATGCAATCATCATATAAGAGTCGGGGTCCTAGAACCCAGATAAAAGTTTCCCATACATGTATGGAACCCCGAAAAGCAGGAGAATAAAGACAAAAAAGATTACCAAGGCTTGGTGACTGCCAGCTGGCCACAAAATGCAAGTTCAGGTTTCAGCAAGAACCTCTGTGCATTTATCCCTACGCACACCAGTGCATACACAACACACTCACTCACAAATATACACACTACACCAACACAGAAATGATCGAAAGAAAGTAAAAAGGCCAGTTCTGCTTATAATTCAAATAATGTCTGTTTTCTCAATGTATTCTGAAATACACATATCCCACTGCATAGCACAGAATTTTAAAAGAGCATACATACATGCATATGAATGAATATTTAATAAATTAATATAAGTCAAAAATTCTCAAATTCCTTGTTCCAGTGTACAGAAAGAAAAGTATACAATGACTATCATTAGGGTTTGGTGCTAACATAGTGATATCAGGAATCACCTGTTTTACAAACCATTGTTTGGAATCATCAGTTCTAGATACCAAAACACAAAGATTGGTATGAGGTTGTTATGAATATAGCTTTGACATTTAAGACTTCATGATAGAAGATCAAGAGTTCTAAGGACATCTCCAGCCAAATGAAGAAAGCCAGTATCTTAGAGCTAACCCATGGGACTAAATTCAATATAGGTCTACTTAAATAACAAAGAAATACTCACCTACAAACTGACTTAAGTCCAAATCTAGTCTTTTTCTGTATGTGAAGTCAGGGTCCATTCCATCTCTATGCAATACAATCTGTGACACACACTCATCAATTAATTTGAAGTACTGCTGTCTAAAACCAAAAAGAGCATATATATATAATCAATAAATAAATAAAATATATACTCACTGAATAAAGGAGCAGAATTTCATATCAAAAGAATATACTTGATGAAGGCTGACTTCAAATTTAAAATTATACTCAGTATAATTCACGTGATGGCATAACATAGCATGGGAAAGTCATCTATCTAATAACATCATGACATATTTTAATGACATGTCAGGAAGTACACTGTAAACTGAGGGTAATTTTCTTAAAAAAGTCAGACATTTATTTCATTGATTTTCATTTAAAAGACATACTATTAAGAAGTAAGAGGTACTTGAAGCCACCCTCAGAGCACAGCTACTAAATGGCTACCAGGAATTCATCTTATTAGTATAAGCCCATCAAAAGTCTTCTCTAAGAATTTCTATTGGAGCTTCTTAATATCATGTTGTAGAAAGAAATTCAGAATTGATATCTCTAAAGGATATGAAACCAAATTAATATATCTTAGTCAAGGAAGAAAATGTACAAAGATCAAAGTTTAGGTAAAAGCTTCAAAAGAATGGATGTGCTATTGATATAATTCAATCCACTTGGGAATCATATGCAGAGACTCAAAGCCAAACAATAGACAGAGCTGGAGCAAGTGTACTGAAGGGGGGGGGGGGAGAGAGAAGGGTATTGGGGGCGGAGATTGAAGGATCTGGAGGGGTCAAGAATACCACAAGAAGACCTACAAGTTCAACTAACCTAGACCATTGGGTGCTCACAGAGACTGGACCACCAACCAAATAGCATACAGGGACTAGACCTAGGCCCCCTGCACAGATGTACCAGATGGGCAGCTCATTCCTCATGTGGCTCCCCTAACAGAGTGGGGACAGTCTCAGGCTCTGTTGTTTGCATTTGGACCCACTTAACACAGCTATACTCCTTTATATGGTATCAGTGGGATAGGATGCCCTTAGTCATGCTGTCTTAATGAACCAGCAAGGGTTGGTAATCATGGGGACCTTTCCTTCTCTGAGGAAAAAGAGATGAAGGAATCGGGGAGGGGGTATGAGTCAGGGCCTGGGAGGAGAAGAAGGAGAGAGGTCATAATCACACTGTAATGTGAATAAATAAATTAATGAAGAAAACACAATTCAATCTATCTGCATTTCTAACAACTTAGGAATATCTCCTTAACTTTAGGCAATGTGAAGAAAATATGAAAAATAAAAAATAATAACTTTTAGTGCAAAGGCAATTCAAGCAGCAGGATGGTTTATAATAAGGAACCCTACATCCCCCATCACTTGTGAATTGATTTCCTTTCGTGGTGATTTATAAGCAGCTTTTTATTTTTCTCCAAACCATATTCTTCATATGTGATGGCCCTTCTGGCCATTTCAGCTTTCTTCCCAATGAACCATATATTAGTACTACTATCTGTGTACTAAAAACTTACACCTAATGAACCATTTATAATGCTGAATAAAATTGCCTCAGCTGAACACAATAACAATAACCCTGAATTCATGTGAATTCATGGGGGCTCAGGCGTCATTTACCAACCAGAGGGTGACAGAACTAGCCATGTGATGATCAAAAACTGCACAAAAATTCTTTATACAGATGTTTCATGCCAATTTTACATAAATTTAGAGTATAAATATAACATTTATTAACAGGCTACCCTATTATTTTTAACTTAATCAGTTAGTAGATTCAGGTAGCGCTTATTAGTGCTTAAATATTTAATCTCCTTCATTTTAAACAAAGTAACAAAAAATGGCACATTAAACAACAAAACAGGTTACAGGTCAAGTTGAGAATATTTGCAGGAATTACAATTTCAATAAAAAGTGAAGTGTGAAATACACCAACTATAAAGAATGTAAAGTTTAATTTCAACTTTTCTTCTATGTTGTAAGATGTAGCAAATAACTCTGATATCACCCATAGGTATGCAACCTAAATAAGGTTGTCCTATAAATCCTATATGAATTACCTATGGGAAGACTAACTATCTCCCATAATCTACAAACAAAATTGGTAACAATGATTTTATACTTGAAGACTTAACTGGAAATTCTTAACTAATAAAAGTGGAAACTGATATGAAAACCATTTACTGGGCATACACTGTGTGTCAAGAATTCAACTCCAATTTTCCTCACATAACATATTTAATCATTATAGTATAGTCTTTTGGGTACTCATGTCTACCTACAACCACATTATGCTCTATGTGAAGTAAACAAAGAACAATTTCCAAACTCAGACAGCCAAGATAAAATCAGGTTGAAAAGGCATTTGTATAATTTTCCTGATAGATTAAAAGCATTAAACTTGCAAATATTAATAAATAGATTCAGACAATTTAAACACTACTAAAAGCAATTATTAATACTCTGTCTATGACTTATAACATCAAATCTATCAATAGCATCCTGGTGATTAAGAAACAACCACAAAATATTACAGATGATAATAAATTAATAAGCTGTCAATGGTTCCCACTTTTTTCATTTATTATAGATTGCAATTACATAATTTCTCCGTTTTCCTGTGTCCAAACCCTCAGATATAGCCTCTTTCTCTCTAAAATACATGGCCTTTCTTTAATTGATTTTACATGAAGTATAAATATACGTGTACACACAAACACACATAGAGACAGACATATATACAGACCCACAAGCAGACTTCTGTGGGGAGCCTACAGAAAGCAGCTATCATCCTTGCAGCCATCCTGAGCCATATACCCCATAAGAGATTTGATTACATTAGCCTACAACAGCTGAGCACACTCTGATAACATCTTGTTTTAGATACCCAGGATTTTCCCTTGGGTGTGTGAGACTTAAAGGTGTGTGACTTAAGAGCGTGACTTAGAGATCAGATTTAGAGACAAGACCTAAGGGCATGACTTAAAGGCGTGACCTAAACGAGAGGCTTAGAAGTGAGACATATAAAAGGCAAGAGGCAGACAGAAGAGTTCAGTACAACTTGGAGTAGGAATTAGGCATTAGGACAGTACAACTTGGAGTAGGAATTAGGCATTGAGGAAGAATGATTACTAGGTATTAGGCACTAGGCACTTGGAGGAAGAACTTGGAATTAGACATCAGGCACTTAGCACTTGGAATAAGTAACTTGGAACTTTGAGGCACTAGGGACTAGGAACTAGGGACTAAGAATTAGGGACTAGGAACTCAAGGCTAGGGACTTGGAGAGAAGAAGAGAGACTGAAGAATAAAAGGGACTGAATCACACTCTGGTCTCCATTCTTCAAGTCCGTCCCCACTCTCTCTCTTGCTGAACCCCGACCCCACAGACCTGAGCAGCCTGGGGCAGTGCAGGCTTTAACAATTTAGCCTCCAAGGCTTTTGGCACTGTGGGTCCCAACACTGATAGCGCGGTCTGCAACATTTTGGCCCCCAAACATGGGGCAGCTCGGGCCGCAACAGACTTCTAAATATAACCTGATTAATCTGCATGTTACCCACATGTAACCCAGTGGATCTACAAAACACTCCCACACCTAAGGTTCAGGGATCACTGTGGAAGGCGAGGCTGAAAGAGTGTAAGAGCCAGAGGATCAGGGAGAGTGCTGGCAGATTGTGTGTCCTAGGGACCTCAAAATTTATACCTATGAACTCTCACAAAGACTGCCTCCCTGTAAACAAGAAAGAACAATAAACATGGCTTCAACTTTCATTCACAGAAGAGGATACAACTGTGAAATTTCTGGAATTGAAAAAGGCAACAGTAATGGCATTGTAGCCACAGCTACGTAAATTCATGCCTGAAGAAAACAACAGTCTTTAGATCACTATCATAAAAGAAAGAAAAATAATTTATCTGAATAAAGTATCAGTTGAAAGGCATAAGTACTAGTTTTATCAGTTAAACATTAGAATATAGCTTCCCCTTACCTTATAAAATGATCATTTCGAATGAGCAGAAGATGCTGAAGAATAGAAACAAAATGTCCCTCTGCTCTAGTTTCCTTAACTGTGTCCCATACCATACTGTAAACATCAGATGCTTCAGTGAGCTGATTAAGGACCATATGAATGTATTCAAACCTTACACCAAACAGCTAATATAAATAACACAGTGTATGCTTTAGGAAGGCTGGAAAGACTTCTGTGCAAACAACTGTCTAGTAATGATTGTTTTTAAAGGGCTACCTAGGAATTGAGTGTAGAGACACCAGAGATGGCAAGTTGACATGAAACTTTTTCACCCTTCACAATCAACTGTGCTAGAAAATACAGTGGGCACACAGCCAACAGCTTGTTGGAAACACCCACTAAGTTCTAAGAATGTTCTGAGCAACAAAGGAAGTGCATCAGTGAGAAGCCGTAGCACAAAATAGGATTCTGGTGTGTCTCATAAACAGTCCAGATACTTGCACACCCATCAACTTACATGAGGCCTCAAAGGTATTGCATCCATTGTAGAGAAAGAAGGGTTCAATAGGTGGAGGTTATCTCAACTCCAGTACTACAAAGAAAATAGGCAACAACCATATGGACAACAGATTGTACACATAATGTACCTATCCAGTCTAAGGGCAGTCTTCCTTTCCACAAATACACAGACAAAACAACAAACTTAAGCTATTAAAAGAGTGACATTTTTATACTACATACACATTTGATTCCATGTTTCCATAGAAGGACTTAAATGTTTCATGGGGTAAAGTTCATTACTATGGATGTCAGAGTCATTTTAGATCTCTTCTGACTGGGACTCAGTGCAAAAGGATATTCAAATTCAGCTCTAATGTCTTCAAGGCGATGGGAGAACTCGCTCAAATCCTCTTCTTTGTGCTCATCAAATACTTTAAGTTGTATATCCAGGCCATCGTTCTTAATCCCCTTTAAGTTCTATAGAAATTAGATAAAAATTATGATGGATTATGCTTTCAGTATGGGTAAATTGTCAATAACATAAACAATAAACCAATCATTCAAGCCTGACTTGCAGAATTCAAACACTTAAAGTGTTAATACTTAAATCTTACCATCTATATTTCAAAACTAGATTTTTATACTCAAGTCTTTTCCCGCAGATAAATTATTCTTGAGAGTAATTTATCTAAATTTCCCCCACTCAAGTACACTTCTAATTTAAATATTAATGAGGAGACTGCAGGGCACTTACTGGCAATATCTCTTTCAATCCACAACGCATAAATTCATTTCTGAGGTGAAGCCTGAAGTCCAAATCATCAGGAGATGTAACAAGGGCATTTATGAGCTGCATACAAGCTACCTACAACAGATTACACGGGAGACATAGAAAGGGTTTACAGCATTGAAAACAAAAGGAGCAAAAGGAAAGAAATCAAGCTTCATTCCAACGATTATCAAATATCTCTCACAGGAAAGCCTAATAAGATAAATAAGTAAAATATTTATATATATATAAATATGCATACACATATAAAACAAAAATTTATAGTTTCAACTAAATTCTCATTTATTTGCAGAATGATATGCAGAAAACCATTTTCTTTTCACAGAAACTTCATGTAAATATTGCTGAAATTCTTGCCTAATACCATTCTAAGCACATACAATACAAATAGAAAATACGGTAAATAAAAACTATATGCATGTGAATAAAAAGAAAAATAGAATAGTACAATAATTTTCCATTCCTCTAAAGAAGCCAAATTCCCCCAAACCTCAAGTTCAACAAGATCCTAAATATGGCTGATAAGGCTACTATAAAAATGAATAAAATAAACTGGGCACACGGTGGGGCACATCTTTAATCCCAGAACTCTGAAAGCAGAAGCAAGGGGAACTCTGTCAATTCTAGGCCAGAGTGGTCTACAAAGCAACTTCCAGGACAGCCAGGGCTATTACACAGAAAAACAAACAAACAAACAAACAAAAACGATGGATGGATGAGTAGGTGGATGAGTGGGAGGGGAGAGAGGGAGGATGGATGGATGGATGGATGGATGGATGGATGGATGGATGGATGGATGGATGGACAGATGGATAGATAAATATATAGATAGATGCATAGATACATAGGTATATAGATAATAGATAGGAATAATTAAATAAGGTGAAAAAACTAACTGGAATTGCCTAAGTAAGGATTGTCAGGCAATCACTCTTATACTTCCTTGAAAATTCAAGCTGAATGCACACTGTATTTACGAACAATGTAAATTATATAGTTACCACACCCCATATTAGGTTATAGAGGTAAAGTAATCAATTTTTTCACTTTGAAGTGAAGCATTCCTACTTTTATATTCCTGACTTTTTAATCCCGGGATAAAAGACACCTTATTCTATCATCACAAATCCATATTTTAAAAGGGAAAAAAAGTTTTTTTTTAGAGAAGCAATGTATTTTTGATGTTGTGGGTAGTGTTACGCTTGCATATCCAAATGCTACCTCAAGTCTAGCAACAACTACTCAACTACCTATCAGAGACAGACAGACAGACGGACAGACAAAGACAAAGAGACAGAGACAGAGAGACAGAAACAGTGAGAGAAAGGGAGAGTAAATAAAACAGAAAAACTTTACTAATCCCATGTATAAACATACTTATATAGTTTTAATCATTTTTTTCTCATCTAGGCTGACAATGCTTGCTCCAAGAGGCAAGGACTCCCTTTAAAAAAAGTACAATAGCAAACATGAGAAGACCTCTTTTGAGTAGGACTGTCAAGGAAGTCCTAAAACATGCAGCCTACTGATGTTGCCCTTGGTTGCCCTCTACAAGTGCTGAAGACACCATGCAGTTCAGAAGCAGGTTCCATGAGACACCTGAGATGGAACTGACTTGAACATCCCCTGCCTGAGGACTAGCTGTCATGGTAGCACAAGGCACCACACAAAATTCCAAAGGAGGGGGGCAGCCAACAATTTCACATTCCTGTAAACCACATAAATGAACTAAATGGTACTGGAACCCAAATTGTGCAGTAGTGACATTCAAATGTTGATGACAACAAGTGGATCTCTAACTGGAATTAAAATGTACTTAACAAGATGTAAACCATGCCTGTTACCAAAAATCTATCCAAGTAGTCAGTGCTAGTGAAGTAACAGCCATTGGAGGAGATCTAGAGCCACTAATTTACTAAAGCAAACTAATCCCTAACAACAATCTAAACATCAGTCCTTATTATCTACAGGTAAGTGTTGTTTTCACCCTTCATCAGGTAAAATTCTCTTTGCAACAGATGGAAACCACTACCATAAACAAACACACACACACACACAAAAAAAAAAAAAAAAATCACAACTAATCAAAATAAAAAGGTGTAAAGCCCAGCACCAGTGGATATACCCCAAACTCACTCCCACACCTAAGGCACAGGAAATGCATCAGAAGAAGGGACGATGGAACAACTGTAAGAGCCTGGAGCTCAGGGAGCTTCTTCTGAGAGTATCTGGGAATGTCCCAAGCTAAAGTCTCATCAATAAGAATGTCCAAATGTAAGCCATAGAGGACAGTAATGGAAATGACAAAATAAATAGTAAAAAGCTGACTAGGACACAACACTGTTCAAAAAACCATAGGCAAAGAAAGGAAAGCTGGGAGAACATGAAGTGGCCTTCTCTGACAGAAGAACACACAAATTAAATGGTTGTCCAGGACCAAATTGTCAGCCCTGAAAACATACATATGAGGAACTCCATACAAACTGAACAGATTATACTTAGGAACACAATTATTTATATATATATATATATACACACACACACATATATTCATGGAATAAAAATTAGTAAAAAAAAAAGTGACAAATTTGAAAGAGAGCAAAGACTGGTATATGAAAGATTAAGAAGGAACTAGAGAATATGTTATAATCACGAAAATGAAAGAAGAAAAAAGAAAGTTTCTCTCTGGAGAACTATTCTTTGTTGTTGATAATGTTATTTTTCCACGTCTACATTCTACCCCAGGTCTAGCAACAACGACTGGACTACTGATCAATATGTCTGACCTCACGCTGTTCCCTAAATTGTCTTTTCTCCATCCCTTAAGGCAAGGTTTATGAGAATTTAAAATGCTGGTTTTGGATTAAGACACCAACAGGGGTCTCAGTTCCTGCTGGTTGAAAAACATAGTAGTAACTGTTAGATTTGATATCTAAACACTAAAATCTGACCAGCATAGTTCTACTGTCAAAATGTAAAATTTTTTTAAAGTAGAGATGGAAAATATAGCAGAAAAGTAGAAAAATGAGAAAAAACACAGACTTAAAAAAATAGAAAACATTAAACAGTCAACCTTTTCAGTACATATTCACTCAGCTGTGACCAGTTTATGTCAAAAAGTCAAGTTTAAATTTTTTTTCTACTCCCTTGCCTTGCTGTACTTGGTACACACACTTTCCTTCTAAGCAAAAGAATGTAATGTTCAAGACTCAAAACAAAGAGGGGATAAGGGGACAGAAGATATAGGAGAAAGAGGATAATTTTTGTTAACTTTTCTATACTTGTCTATATTCAGGGAAGCTACGTCTGTCTCATTTACCAAGGTTGTAGAAAAATGAAAACTATAAGAAAATACCAAAAATAAAATTATTAGAAAATAGTGTCTAAGCACAACACAGAGAAGTTAATAGTAGTATGAAATTAAAAAGCATGAAGGCATAGAAGGACCCAAATCATTTCTGAGAAGGATTCACAAAGATAACTTGCCTGAGAAGGAAAAGTTGATAGTTAAATTTTATGCTAAATCTATAAAATCTTTTCCCAATTCTAATAATTGCTTCAATGGCTTCCAATTGCACTTCAATTAATCTAAATCACTCAATATCTATGTAAATATAAATCTATACCAAATCATATTAATTTGTGTTAAAGAAGAACAATTCAATAACTGAACGAAAGACCAAAGAGTTCCTTCAGGATACAGAGTTTTGTCGTAGCATCTATGCAAACATACAGTACTATAAAACAACATAACTTCATAATAGGTTAACTGGTTAGCTATTCTGGTACTGGTCCAGAATTACTGTGGTGAAGTATATTTGAAGGAGTATGTCCACAAGAGTACCCTATGTTTGGATGCTTGATCACAGAATTTTTAGGAAGGATTAGGAGGTAGTCTTGATGGAGAACTACCTTGTTAGCGGAACTGTGTTCCTGAGAGGGAGATGTGGGGTTTCAAAAGTCTCCCTGCTCTGTGTCTGCTGCCTGCAGTTCAAGATGTAACATTCTCAGTGACTACTCCAATGCCATGAATGCTTGCCACCATACTTCTGGCCTTGAGGATTATGGACAAACCTCCTGAAACTGTAAGCAAGCCCCCAATTAAATGTTTGTCTTCTAAAGGTTGTTTTAGTCATGGTGTCTCTTTTCATAGCAGTAAAAGAATAACTAAGACATTGGCCATGCCAGTAAGCTTAGAAACACTGAAATAGTTTCAGGAACTACAAAAGCATACAGGTGAAGTTGTATACTCGAATGTAGATAAAAAGTTACAAAGATAAAACCACACTATGCAGTAAGGCAACAGTTTACTATATGAGAAGAACAGAAACTAGTATTAAGTGGGAACAAACTCTACTTAATAGAGACACCAACTCATGATTCAAGAGGAAGATTCCTGAAATCTTTAACTACATTAAAAACTAGTGATCAAACTACTCAAGTCACTCACCTTAATTAAGGATCCTAACAGAAACTCAATTGATAAAATGCAATCTTCATAAAGATGGATTTACAAATGTCAAAAGATGTAAAATATGATCCCCATCAACTTTGATTAAACTACAGAATTGTTTCAAAGGCACGACAAAACTACTTTCCACTAGAGCTTAAACGGGAGAAAACAAGTCACCTGCACGCTCCAAAAAGCATTCTAATTTGAATAAAGGGTCTATCTTAATGCTTCAAACTACAGGTCTCCATATTATTGGTTCATAGCTTCTAGCCTAACTGGTACCTATTCTGTACTAGACACTGTTCTAGACGTTAGATTTAGCTACGACAAAAGGGGCAGAAGTTGTTTATGTACTCCTGAATTAGTCAAAGTTAGTATTACTATGATGAAATACCATCACCAAAAGCAACATGGGCAAAGAAAGAATTTTTTTTTTTGGGGGGGGGGGGGGGGTTACATAGCCAGAGTCACAGTCCACTGAGTGAAGCCAAGGCAAGAACTCAAATGGAGCAGGAACCTACAGGCACAAGCTGATGCAGAGACAATGGAGGAGCTCAACTTACTGCCTTACAGAAACGAGGACCAGCCTAAGGGTGGCATCCACAACAGATAGTGGATATAGGCAATACTACTAGAAAATGACTTTTCTTTGCAGTAGTAGTATGTGAAAACCAGTATCTCAAATGGGATCATTTGGATGAAATAGAGAAAAAAAGACATTTAAGGAATGGTTATAATCTGTATGTTGTGCAAAACAAAAGCACAGGGGAAGTAGAAAAGTGAAAAGGGAACGGGAGGATCCTAGGATTTAGAGGAAAAGAAGTGTGATGGATGTGTCAAATGGAACTATAGGACAAGAAAACCTTTCTACAAAAGGACAGAGGGACTTACTGTTCAACTGTGAAACACCTACCTTCTTCTGTATACCATAAACAAGCAGAAAACAAAGCATACACTTCAAACTGACTCCAAAATACTCTCGTCCTTACTCCAAGTGCATCATTATACATGAGAAACACTGCTCTTTAATCTTGGTTTAAGCATCCCTACATAAGGACAATGATCTTTAATTGTTACAGAAAAGATTCAATTTTAAAGTTTCAAAAGCAAACACTATAAGCTCACTTGATTATTCTCTTCCCAATTATCCAAAAATTGTATTTCATGAAGAAAGGTGTTTTTAACAACAAAATTCCTACCGGGAGGGTTTGGTGGGGAGGTCAAGTTCCCATTCTTGAAGTGAGTACAATGGATTTGTTCTCATGCAGCTGCAGCATAAGGGCACACCACAAGGAAGCCAGACACACTGAACTTACACTAGCAAGGCAACTCCCACTACTGTTAGGAGCTAAAGGCATAACCAGAGACAACAAAAATAAATACAATAGACCAGCCAACTCAAAATTACATAATACAAAGGATGAAATCCACAAAAAGCAATGTCAAGAACAAGGCAACAGTAAAAAAAATTATTAGAATTAGAAAGAGGTTGACAAGACAGAGGAACTGGGCCACTGCTCACACAAAGAGGTGTCTTAATATTGAGTGTGATAGAAACTTTCTCCAAAAATAGTTGCATACCACCTAAATTCCTTTGGGTACACAATTTACTACTATCTCTCACTCAGCTCAACACACAATATGAAAAAAATAAACAATTTATGTACATTTAACCCTTGTCTTCTAAACCTTTGTGTACAAATATGCCTATACATAAAATTCAAGGTACATTAACACATGTGATGTCCAATTTTTCTAAGGCCACCAGAACAGAGATAACTATGCTGAAAGAATTTAGAATAGAGTCTAAGACAGGGAAAGTGAACTGACATTAGAAAGGTCAGCTCGGAGTCAACATGTTCTTTCTCAATATAAGTAGGTATTCTGGTAAACAAGCCTGTGGCTAGACCATACTGTGAAAAGAGTGTGCTTTCAGGAGCTCAAACAAGACTGAAAACAAGTACCAGGAAATAATCACATAAGAATTCAGTCATATCTGTGACTATTCACTATCTAGGTCTGGAAAACACAGTTTCAACTGTTATTCATCTTCCCTACCCAACAGCAGAACCCATCTCTCACTGCATAATTAAATGTCAAGTTAAGATGACTAAATGATGCTTATAGATAAAGAAGTTACCTCCAGTATACAAAAAGCTTTAAAAATTTTTAAATAATATGTATGCATTAATTCAGAAACTAAACAGACTACGTTATGTAGGTAAACCCCAAAACAGTAATGTGAATCAAAGTAAAGCTCTATAATCTTATTTATGCTCCCAATTGGATGTTCAATAAATGATAGGTATGATTAGAGAACAAGCCAAAACTTGAAAAATGCAAATGCCCTACCCACAAATTCAGGAAAAATGAATTGCAATACTCAGGGCTAGAATTTGCATGAACAGAAAGATGAAACACAAACTTACATTTTAGAAACATTTACTCCCCTTGAGACATCATTAATTTCTGCCACGTCCTCCAGTGCATTTTGTGGAAACAACTAGTAATATATATATATTTATATCAAGTGGTAGATAGCTGTAAATAATGGTGCATAAGCCTATTAAGGGTAGGAATATATATGCTTCACTTTCTGCAGGTCTGATGAAATTCTAAGATCCAAGTTAATTTAGAAAATAAGTAAGTAGTCCACAAGAAGATACAATCTCAACCAGTTTACAGTATAAGTTCACTCATTCAATATTTTAAAATGATAGAGGCAGTTAAATGAAAAGATTTAAGCATGTTTTGAATGAGGAAGCCGAGAAACTAAAGCTACAGATTCACAACAATGAATCAAAGACACTAACTCTGCATTTCTCAGAAACCTTTCCCAATCTCTCCCCTTACCCTGACTTGTTCTAACAAAACATTTCTTCCCTCATAATTCAGAAACTTGAAACAATATGCTTTCTTTTTATTGAGTAACCAATGTAGAGGAAGTTGTCTTGTACCACATAAGCCAAAGTAGTGAAGGCTTCATTCTATTTGAACTGAATCTGGAGGATAATGAATACATTAAACAACTCTAGAAACATCAAGAATGAAGGCAAAGCAAGAAAAAAGGGTGGCATTACTTGGATTAATAGTTTGTTCTCTTTTGCAAGACAATTCCCTGGAGTCATTCTCAATTCTGCAGAATTTACAGTAGAGGCATTGGCATCTTTGAATCTACACAAGTCTTATCTCATAGTGCCTTAGAAAGCAGAAACACTACCTTCTTCCAGGTCAAAGGACAATTAAGCCCCTGATTCAATGTCCTCCTTTGGCAATATTTGAAAAGACAACTACTCTGTAATCTCAATGGTCCTCTCTTAGAGCAAAATCTGTTATCACCACCAAAACATTTCTCTCATTTATAAAAGGGAACTCCTTCAAACCTCATGTAAAGCACGTCCCCACACCTTTGGGTGTCTAACCACACAGCTGTTTGTGTGTCTACGATCTGTGAGATGAAGAATCACATAGACAAAAATGATATGCTGGACTGTCTTCACAGATGTTCCAAGAAGATAGGAGAACTGGGCATTGAAGGGTAGTGTCTCCATAAAGCCCCTTTCATTTAAGGCCCCGAGTGGGAAGTCTTAAGGAGAATGAAACTTTCTAAGAGTACCAGGTATGCCTTCACAACTAAATATATTAGGTGGGAAACAAACATTAGTTTGATGGCAGACTATACGTAATCATAAAGGATGTTGAAATATCTATGGAGCCCTCAGATAACTCTGGAGAAATTCTGGCTACTTTAGCTACACTGAGAAGCTTCCTAGAAGGAAAGGTTATTCACCAAATATATCGCATAATCAGTTATCCTTACTATAGATAACAGCCAAGATGATATGACTTTGTCACAATTTAAGCTGAAGTGGGCAATGATATCACATTAATCATGGACAGCATTCTGGTCAGCTTCAACTCTCTGTCCAGAATTAACGTAAAGACTGTATGAGATTTGTTTCCTCAAACGCCTTCTGCAAATAACTCTAGACATATCATAGGTAGTGTGAGCTTCAAGGATGGGAAATGAGGTTCATAGTGCTCACACCATGCCTACTGCTATGAAGTCCTCTGTGGGCTGAGGAGACAATTCAAAGAATACAGGCCTTTACATACAAGCATAATGTCTAGAGGTCAGATGCCCAGCATCCAGCACCTTACAATCCCAGCTCTAAGGAGGAAGAGCTCAGGAGCCCGAGAGTAGCCTGGTCAGCAGACTAGCTGGAAAGAGAGACCTATAGATTATAGATTCAGTGAAAGGCCTTGTTTATATAGAGAGCAGTGTGTTAGATTTTGGATATAGAATATAGATAGTCTATATTCTAGAATATCTATATTCTATATAGATATATAGCTATATAGGCAGGAAAGAAAACAATGTCTAATCTCCACAGATGCAGCTTATCAGAGCACAGACAGTGAGAGGCATTGTCTTTCCTATTGGCATCTAGGGGCTGTGGGAAGGGAGGGGAGAATTGGTAATTTATATAGAAGCCTGGAAATTGGAAAATTGATCAACTGTGGAAGGCTAGGTTTGTGGGTCTCTTCTCTCTGGAACTGTTTACTCAAGCAAGCCAGGCTCACAGATGAAACAGGTTGTCTGAGCCAACAGTCCTCTCTGGGTTGTGGCCTAATGGCAATGGGTGATCAAGTTCAGCTGTAATCTCATAGGAAAGTAATCTCATAGGAAATCTCACAATCAAGGTACACTACCAGAGACAGATTAAGAAAGACACTCTTAAAAAAGAAGAAAAAGAAAAGAAAAAGGAAGGAAGGGAGGGAGGGAGGGAGGGAGGGAGGGAGGGAGGGACAGTCAGTCTATCAAACCTTAGGCCTCCACCAGTATGTACACACATGAAAACAAAGATTCACACACACATCTGCCTACAAATGCTAACATACAGATATACACACATATATATAATAAAAGAAAGAAAGGGGGCAACTTTCTTTTTTTATTTTATATATTATTTACATTTCAGATGCCATCCCCTTTTCCCATTTCCTCTCCCTAGAAAACCCCTATCCCATATGGGGGGGGGGGGGGCAAATTTCTAATTTTACTAGAAGATTTTGTCTGAGACAGGTACCCATTAAACTGCCAAACTAACTATATCAGTCTATATTCTTAAAATTCCCAGACACAGGTTCAGAATGAAGGCTGGGGCACATCCCTGGGGTGGGGAGGGGAGTTGTAGTTCTCACCACAGGGTAGAGGACATATCCACAGAAGAAAAGTCAAATATCAACCATAAAATTTGAGTCTCCCTTTGAATCCTGTCCTAAAAACCAGCCAGTCCTGATTAACAAAAAAATTTTCATAGACTCTCCAACCTGGAATATTCCTTCTGATGCCCCAGCAGAGAACAGGTTTGGCTAAAGATAACAAAAATCCATATACTAGAAAAAGAACAAGGGAAAGGAGAAACTGTGGCATGAATCAGAGACTGCTTAGTCTATACTGATCCCAGATGTCCTCAAAGAAAGATGTGGCCAACAAGAATGGACATTATTGCGACAGGCACTTCGGCTTTTCGAAGGGAGCCATAGCAGGTTCACCTGACCAAGCATCCCCAAGGACCAGTTTGAACCACATCAGAACTGGTTTGACCACTAGGGCATTGCTGTGACCTGACACTTCTCCTTTATATTACATTGAGTGTTAAGTTGTTTACATAACCGCCCTGGGCGTTCTAGAAATCCTATAAAGCACTCAGTGTCATTTTCTGCATAAATGATCCAAAACGGATTAGGCTGTTTGCACCTGAAAGGCTCTCTGATATATTTGAAAAGACAAAATATTCTACATTTATTCCAAGCCTAATGTTTTTACTTTTAATCTATTTCCTAAAACTAAAACTAAGGCCTGAAAGATAATCGTTAGTTCATCCTAGGCTTACAGTTGTAGTTTCTTTCCAGACTATATCAAAAGGAGAAAAGCATGCTTCATTCTATCACAACCACAATCAGAGAGACTATCTTTATTATCAGAATAAAATCTAAAATTTCTCTTTAAGACAGATATCAGAAATACGCATATCAATAAAAGATACTCATTATTCTTTATTAAGTCCCATTTTCTCCAATTTAGAAGCAAACAATTAGTTTCTACTTAATTTAGTAACAAAAAAGTTTTATTTTTAATTTGGTGATTGCTAATATCACCCACACTAGTACATTTTAATAAATGTAAATTACACATCTAATAGAATGAAGTGGGCACTTAGAACAACAAGCTTTATGGGGAAATATAGCTGGATCACTCTAAGATGTGCCTTATTTGTGGAAAATCTAGAGACAAGAGTGTTTTATATTATATTACTATATATTTATATTATATTACTGTAATATGCTTGATTAGAAAGAGCATACCAAGTAATATCTCCCCCCCCCAAAAAAAAGTAAAACTGCTTTATCTTTTTGTCGTGTAATTGTTTTTTAAAAAGTGGCTGCCAGACAAGCCAACTGTCTAGGCTGCTGCGTCTCTGCCTATCTCAGCCATGTGGCCAGAGGCCACGTGCACAACCGCAGCTAGAAATGGCCAGCTAGAGACACCAGCCTTGCCACCCACAAGACACCAGTGTGGGAGATGGCTCTGCCAATCTTCCACGCTGTCTCTGCAAGGCTGGGCAGTGGCCGGACCATCCCGCCAACCACACAGGATCGGTACAGATGTGACTCTAATGCTTAGATTATCCAAAGGCTTATATACTTAGTAATGATCCCCTTATGTATGTAAGATACCCTTACAATCAGAGGTGTAACCCAATACCCAACCTAGATATACCAACTACTTTTGACTGCTACAGACAAGCAAACATCAGCCTCCATCTCACCTCTCTTGCTCTCCATCTCTCTCAGCTCCTCTTCTCCTCTTCTTTCTCCTCCTCTTCCTCTCTTTACTCCTCCCACCTTAGTTCCTCCTACATCTTTTTATATGAAAATATGGGTAGCTAACTGGCTTTCTGGAAGATGATACCTTCTAGTCTTAAGCTTGCCAGTTTTTAGGTACTTTATACCTTAGATTTAATATGCAGAAGCCTCCATCATGAAGTAAAATACTTGGCCAGGCATGGTGGAACACACCCTTAATCCCAGCACTACAGAGGCAGAAGCAGGCAGATATCTCCAAGTAAAAGGCCAGGATGGATGGATGGATGGATGGATGGATGGATGGGTGGATGGGTGGATGGGTGGATGGGTGGATAAGTGGATGGATGGATGGCGTGCAGGATGGGGTGGAGTGGAAAAAGAGAGAGAGAGAGAGTGTGAGAGCAAAAACCTGGGCTATAGGGAGACGGCTAAGTAGATAAAGCCTTTACTGAACAAGCATAAGAATCTGAGTTCAGAGTCCCAGAACCCACATACAGATGTACACAGTGCCACATGTATCTCTAACCTCAATGTTTCTACATCAAGTTGGGAGTTAGAGACAGACGAATCCCTAGAAGCTCACAAGCCAGCTAGCCTGTCATAGGTGTGAAGAACAAGAAATCCTTTCTCAAACAAGGGGGTTGCGGACAGGACTTAAAGATGTTCTCTAACTTCCACAAATGTGCTGGGATCCAACAAGGCTTGTGCATTCGATAAACCAGTGCTGTTAGACTGAGACTGGTGTCTGAATGGTTTGTGCAGTGATTCCCACATCCTAGGGACAAAGAGACACACAAAGAATTACAGAAAAGATAAGAAGGAAAATTAAGAGAGTGAACGGAAAAGGAGGGCAGCAGGTAGAAGAGAAAAGGCAAAAGAAAGCAAAAAGATGAGAAGAAGAAGAAAGGCAAGGGGTCAGGAATCAAAACAAGCAACCCTGGCTGTGAGGTGTACAGATCAGTACAGGATGCTGGGGAACCCCAACTTATTATCCCCTAGCAAGATGAGAAGCTGGTTCTGGAAGCTGGACACAAACAATAGGTATCCTTTCTCCTGATCTTCAGTCCTGCACTCTGACCTAATTAATGAATCCAGGAACGGGCTTTCAAAGGAGCGAATCATAGCGTGTCGTGTGACATAACAAAACATTCATTAATATTACAGTTCAAATATCATCTGATTTTTCTTGAAATATCATGTACAAAATTTAATTTTAACTTGACACTTTTAAGTTTTAAGATTCTGCTTTTTCCTCCTTTCACACTTAGAAACAAATCAACATGAGCCGCACTGCATAGATGCCTCTTTTTAAAGCACCCATAATATTTTACATATATAAAAACTTTTATATAGTTTAAATCAGATTCCTGTCATATCATTCAGCATACTAGTATCTGAACACTCACTATTACTTACAGATACTCCCAATATCAGTTATAAAATCTACAATGAAGTTACAATTCATATAACTAAAAAAGGGGCTTAATTTAAAAATAATTAGCAAACAGTAACAGGACTTTGTGACATGGTTTGTAAAAAATTTTGTAAGTTTACAGTTGGAAAGTAAACCTAAGGAAGAAACCATAGGTATTCACCAAGACATTTGTAAGATGTTCTGAGAATACAAACTGGAATCCTATATATTCATTATATAGAAAACACAAAAGGACATTTGCAGTTATATGATGTTTACATAAAATTCAATCACAAGACAGTTCCAAACAATACACATGATATGTCACTGAGAACTAGACTTTCAAACAAGAAACCTACTTGCAGTTGCACTGAATTATGCCGGAGGCCTTCCACAATGGAAAAAAATCTGTCAATTTTTCTTTCTTCTCCAGCTGAAGTCAAGGCTTCTAACACTTCTTCAAGGCTATCAGAAATTTAGACTCTATTAATTAAATTGCAATGATCAAATAACAGAAACAGCAAAATACAACCATTTATCCTATTAATTAAGTCAATGTGCCCAGGCAACAGTGGTATTTCTTAGTAGCTTAATGAGTCTGTGTCATGACTGCAAGTGCATGCCAACTGCACAGAGGAGTGGATGCCCTGGGCCATCTCCAGTCACACCCATCCTCACTGCACTTGCCCTGTCCCACTTCTCCCCGCCTCAGGCTCTCAGCCTCTTCCCTATGTTCACAGTCTTCTAAGCATACATTAGCTCCCTTTCCCCAATGGGACCCACTAGAGGAAAGTAAGGTGTCTTTCTGTCTAGAATGAGGCAATACCCTAAGGACGTATTTTGATTTTTTTTCCCTGCCAATACCTTGTGAAGGTGTCTGTCAAGCATCTATAAATCACCAAACACCAAGGACTATTTGAACAATTTTTACTAATATAACCTCATATAGGACCTTTTACTGTCTAATTGATAAAAAACTGTACAATATGATACAATGTTTTAATGCATGTTGGAGCCATGTAATAATAACTCAGGAAAAGTATATCTACTCCCACATATGACATTCTCTCATGACAAAAGCCTTTAAAACTCCTTCTACCTTTTTTAAAACATATATTATCATTTTCAATAATCAACATATCCTGGATTTTAATGTACGTAATCATATGAAGTGGATATGTTAGTATTCAATATAAATAAAAAATCAAGGCAGAAAGGGACTGAACAACTTTTGACAGTGTAACATGTACTTCTCCAAATTGATGATGCATGGATCGAAACTCTGGCAGCCTAGGAAGCAAACTAAATCATTAAATGTAAAATAAAATATTTATAAAAGGAACATTTTCGCTTTAAAAAATATATAAATTCATCTTCTGTGGATGAAAATATATACCCCTAAATATTATGGTAATCACTATCACATTCATTCCAATTCGAGAAACAATAAAAGCAAAACAAAAGGGCTGAGACTAGAGCTCAGTGGGAGAGGGCTTGCTTAGAGAATCTGAAGCCCTGAGTCTCATTCCCAGCACTGACAGAGATAGGAATTGCACAAAATCTGTTGCTGCTCAGGAGAAGGGTGGGGGAGGAGGAGGAAGAGGAGGAAGGAGGAGGGAAAAAGTAGTGAAAGAGAAGAAGAGAGGACAAAAGAAAAGCTAAGGAGAAGGAAAGTCTACGAGGAAGAGGAGCAAACAGAGAGAGAGACAGCAAATGAGGGGAGAAGAGGAAGGAGGAAAGAGAAGGAAGGGCTAACAAAAACTAAAACGGAAGACAGGAGGAAGCACTCAGAACCACACATCAACTCTTAGACTTGCATACCAACATCTAAACAACCTCTCTTAGTTGGGGGAAGTAATGAAATTGGATGTTTGGTGTTTTCCATGCCTGGGACCACAGTCCAATTAGCTAAATGACCACAAGAGGCACACGGGCACAGGAGCCCAGTTGCAGAGTGGTGTCAGTGGTGTGTGCTTTGGCAGGACTGCCCCAAGCCTGACGCTCAGAGATCATGGAAGTTCTACCAGATGAACTCAGGTTAAGATCACATCTAACTGTGACAGGGAGCGCTGTGGGTGCAGGGTGAGAGAAGCACAGCTCCTACTGTGAGAGAGAACATACCAGCAGCTCTGACCCACAGACAACTCTGGAGGGTTTCTATTCTGCACATTTCTTGTTCAGCATGTCAGTTCTTCCTCTACATAAGCAAAAAGCTAACATCCAGTAACCTAAAGATATACATGGGATCCACCACTGGATGCTGTTTGCCAGCAGACATCCTGACGACTCTCCTTTCTCTGGATTTTACATCTCCTGAAATGGCGTATTGAAACCAGGCCCAAGTCTAGGCCTTTCAAAATAATCTAGCCAGGACTGTTTCAATTCTCTGATAACTATAAGTACTGCTTTTGTTCTTTAGTTGTTCAGTTTTCTCATTTAAAAAGATTTTTAAAGGCTTTTTTATAAATTAGAATCCTAATTTTGCTTAAGGAGGGGGTTGTATATCTTATCATTAGGATCTATGTTGAGTAGTTGATTAGTTGCAACCATAATAAATGTAACCAAGTGCCTAAATACTTTAGTGAGTTTTTAGTACTATTACATATTCAACTTGTCACGTCTTACATAGAAATTTTCAAAAACTAATGTACTTGTTTTTAGGAAAGGTCAGTGTGAGTCAAAACCTCAATTAATTGTGCATAAAACAGAATTAGATAATAAAAGAACCCACTTGTATATTTTCACCCTCCCCTTAGAATTTTTATTAAGGGTTGAGCTTAAAGCAGTTTAAAATATAATGAGAAAATCAGTTGTTCATAGGATTATTTTAGACCCCTAACTAATAATTTGCTTAACAAAATGATTTGGACAAATATTACAATTATGCAAATAAGAAACTGAACAAACTACCTGCAAATAAGTCATGATTTAAACTGTAAACTTCTGTAAATCACCAGACGCAGTGGTCACAGTGAAAACTTACATGCTCTCCTCCCCAACAATGCACACTGCAGAGAGAAGCTTCACCACATCCGCCATCACACTCGGCTGCTTGGGATCCATGGCTTTTGCCAACAAGGAAAGACTCCTCTCGTCACTCATAATTCTTTCTAAGCCATACTGTCACATTCAAAAATAAGTTAAATGTTAGGAGGGAGTACAAAAGAAAGTGAATATATTTTTAAAATTACATTTACATCTGAGAAAGACAACGTATGAAGATCTAACATCATAAAAGTTTCCCAAGTATCCACTTTGTGGTAAGAGCTATGAAGTCTGCCAAATGCAAAGAACCTTTGGAAAAAAATGAGGAATTCTCAAGTGACATACAAAACAAATAAATAGCCAAATATTAAAATAGACACTGGGGACAAGAGCATCTCTGCTCTGAGAAGGTGGTAAAGAAGCTACAAGCAAACACACAGATCGGCACTGGCAAGAGAAAGGTAAGGTTGACAAAACCATGAATAGCTGTGTCATTTTCATGAAAAAATAAGCAATTTTAGATAGTTAACCCAGTACATAGGTTAAATGCATATTATTTTAAAGATGTATATATCTTTTCGCATAACAAAAATCTGCATCAAGATAAAAATGCATACAATAGAAAACAGCAAATAATACTCCTGTAATTCAAAGGATCCTTCTACATAGTATGGCACTTATGAATCAAGTCACTACTATAAATAAACACAGGACATTTAATCCCAATTATATACCTATCAATTACAGCTGAAAATTGCAATAAATAGAAGTATAAAAGGCAAAACTCTAACAAGCTTAAACCAAAATTATTTTTTATAAAATCATATTTATAACTTTATTATCTCTTATATAAGTATTTATGTAAAGACAGAAAACAAACAAATTGCCACTGTGCTGAACTACTACACTTGCTGAAAAACACTAAGGTGCACACAGATGACAAAGGAAGTGCAATCAGAGGAGCCAAAGCCACAGAAACAGCAGTGGGGAAAGCTCTCTTTCTGCTTACTAATGGGAGAAAGCTTACCAACAATTAAATTGGTCGGGAAAGGCTTGCTTTTATAATGTTCTGAACTGTTTCATAACTAGAAGCTAAGACTGTAAATGCTGGCATACAGCTAAAAGCCTCATGCCTTGGTGGTATTACAGAAGATTGTCAGTAGTCTATAGAGCACCATAGACCTGTCACAGAAAGTCAAAGGTTACCAAGTACAAAAGGCAGGCTTTGGCCTAACACATCTGTGGGCTGGGTAAAGCTTGTCTCCGATGCCTGCCTTCCAGATTCGGTATAACGTGGTTTCCCCAGACCCAAGACAATCTTCGATGTGAGCAGGCAGACTTTCTGTCTTTTCTATCCAACTTTATGGTTTGAACTACTGTGGAGGAAGGCTATTATGTGAGCATACTCTGATTTCATGCTTTCATTACCACTCTGTGATAAGAGAAGCATGCTCTTTAATTTTCTCAATGTTAAAAAATATTTTTTTGAATAAAATAAAAATAGAAAGGCCAGATTAGCCCTTTTCTGTAACTACTACTAAACAGGGAACTGCTATATACTTCAATAAAACAATGTATGCAATGACTTAGAAAAAAGAAACCAACTGTGAGAAATAGTTCACTTACCAGTGCTAACATCAAAATGCTTTAATGAAGGTTTTTACAAGTGAGAATACTACCATCAATTTATGAAGGTCTAAAAGAGTATCTTTCCTGAATGCCAAGGAGCCACTTGGGGTAATATAATTGGCCTGTTCTATACCCAGGTCCAAGGCTGGGTTCTATTTGTATTCCACAGGAGTCCTATTGTTACCTAACAGAATTCCAGGCTGCTGAAAATGAGGAGTTTAAGTAAAGAAACAAAAATACTCTCACCTCTGAAAAGACACCCACCATTGTACTACATGACTATGGAGATAAGCAATGGTCAGTGGTGAGTGTACCCCACAGCAGAGAGAATGTGAGTGATGGGAAGACTAACTGCAAGAGTCCCTTGCTAATGGGCACACAATTCAAACCCCAAACATCCAAGGAAAAGATAGTCTTTTTTATTGCCTCCGTGTTTTAAAAGATCCACTTAAAAAATGTTTTAGCCACATTTAATGTGATAAAAGAAATTCATTTCTATAGAATGTCACAGTTGTACATATCAATGACATACTTAATTGTTGATACCAAATAACTTGAAGATTATATTTCCAGCAAAGACGTCACAGTGACAATTGGCAAAGTATGCACTTGTATAGCTGAGTCAATGAAGTGCTGGAGAGCTAACCGCAGCCTCAGACAATCTGACCATGATACTGAATGTGAGAATTTAGACATTAAAATATTAATCCCAAGCATCAGCAACTGAATTTGTACCCTCGTTAGCCTAAGTGCCGCCATCAAATTCAAATGCAGTATTTTTATGGCTCTGCATTAACAAACTACAAGAAATAAAATCTACTATGATATAACAGATTGAGGAAAGAATATAGATATGTTACCCTCAAATGCTGACGAAAACCAAGTAGAGATGTTATTTTGTTACATACTAATTCATTTTAAACCTTAGTCTTCTGAAATTCAATTTTAGTTACATAGAGGCATTTGGTTTGAATAAGACACACCTGCATTTCCTCTCCTATGAGCTTCATGTAACCAGCAAAATTTCCCTTCAACTTCCTCACTTTAAGAGCGGCTCATGCAGGCTGGAGAAGATTTTCAAATCCTCACTGTAAGTCTTACTTGTCTTATACTTCAAGAACAAACAAATCGCCTACTTCAAAAAACAAAGATTAACTCTCCAAAAAAAAAAAAGAGTTCTGGGTCTATTCATCAGGCAGTCTCATTAGAAAGTACAAGAGTGACCAGGAAGGAAAGATGACTCAGCACATAAAGACACTTGGGCCAAGCCTGAGGACCTGGTTCAGTCCCAAGAACCAATGTCCATAAGCTGTCCTCTGACCTCCACACTTACACTGCGGAAAATGTGCCGTGTACAGACACACACAAACACAACATAAACAGGTGTTTAAAAACCTTTAATGCTTTCACATAAACCACAAATAATTAAAAAAAAAAACGTTTGCTATAATAAAATTACATAGTAATAATTTAAACATTTATATATTTAACCCTGTGAATGTTTATTTTTTTTAAAAAGGCAAAAAAATCCACATTAGAAAAATGTACCGTTTTCTATATAACAAGTATCACACATCACAACACCCAAAGGTAACCTTTTCCCATACATAACCTGATGTCCAACAATAACTAACATACCCATCATTATTTCACTCATTGTGAGATGGGGGAGATCATACTCAGAGCTAACGAAATGGCAGGAAATGATGTTAATATCAGCAATCAGCAAAATGGGGGTGGGCTAGGCAGTGAAGGTCTGAAGTATTCTGTTTCATTCAAATGTACTACACACATGCTACAGATGTGCCATATGCTGCCTCAATAATAAATGTATCACATTTCCAGAATCTTCTCACACTTGTATACATTAATTTTATATTCTTAAGATAAGAAACATGAGTCTTCACAAAACTTGAATCTATGGTAGCATGAAAACATATAGCTAGTAACTGTGTCGTATACTAAGGCTTTGATCCTGCTGAGGTTTTGATAATCAAGAGGGAGAGAAGCAATAGAAGAGTCAAAGAGGAGATAAGGGGAAAGAAAGAAAGTTCATCCCAGACAAGGGTTTAAGCTTCAAGAGTGAGCCTGTTCACTGCCAAGCTTCTCCTAAGATCTGCTGCTCCATCAAACTGGAATAAAACCTGTTATCACCCCGTAATCTGCAAACAGAGCCCTCAATGGTGATGCTCTCGTTCACGTGAGAGCCTGCAGTGAGCACGCAGCAGCTTCCTCTGCTTACCTGTGTGTTCATCAGGGCTCTCAGACACTGGATAACTTTGTGCTGAGTCTTCATCACAACTTTTTCTTGACTGCATTAAGATAAAAGATAACAATATTGGCTTACAGTTGGACATACTAAGAGAGCTTAATTAAAAATTATTAACAATACTCACATTTGCCCATTAATTAGTTTTTCCAAAATGTCCAGTAATATTCCAAGTCCCTCATGTCCAAAGCTTTGCACCCAACTTAAAAAAAAAAAAAAAAAAAAAAAAAAAAAAAAAGGTGAGTTGCACGTTAAGCTGAAACTTAGCAAAAATAAGAAATGCTGTATACCTATCCCTATTTTAAAAACTTCAGTCGTAATCATGCCTACAATTCAAGCATAACACTAGACACAATACTGGTGGTGCTTCAGAAACCCTGACTGTAGGAGTTAAGGAACAAGACATCAGTGGGCTAACACGGTTCACTCTGGCTGCTGAGACCTGAGTCTCACCAAGCTCCATGTTCAATGTGTTGGTAACTATGAGTCCTTCACTGAAACACAAATTACTTGTACCAAAAACCTAGGAACACTATCAAACAGAGCTTCACTCAATCCATCAAAACAACACTGGATGAGTCTCAGACTGGTCTACAGCAAAGAGCAAACATAGGGCAGAGAAGAAACAACTACAGGGAGAGGCCATAGACTGAAAGGAAGTAAAGGTTAAGGGGCAAATGAAAAGGGACATATTAGGAGAATGGCCCAAACTACAAAAATACAGGTCTATAAAACATCCTAAGTTTCCAGAATTACAGGGGAAATTAAATATTTTTCATGTATTTCAGTCATGACTGAGTGACACTTATTGACATTAGACAACAGATCATGTTGACCACAGAAAATTCACTTTGAAGCAAATAGACCACAAGTGGTGATGTGGAAACCTGTGTCAGCACAGAATGGAATGATAACTGTATCTCAAAAAAAAAAAAAAAAAAAAAAGTAAAGGGAAAGGCAAGAGGACTTCTGTTAATAGTTCCTTATGTGCTGTTTTCATGTCCTGTTTCCCATGTGTACAGTGTATGAGAACTAAGTGCTAAAAATAAAGCTTTCATCTAACAAGCAAAAGTAAGAGCATAAAAACATCCCAGAACACACTGCAACTTTTCAATTATGATACAAAGTAAGTTCTCCACTGAAAACAAGCATAAGCAAGAGTGATTCCAGCCTAAAAACAAAAAAACAAAAATAAAGTAAAATAAAATAAAATAACTGCCTGGCTAATGCATAAAGTCTAGAAGTAACCCTTTACTTCCACACTCAAGACATTTTCTGCAAGGCAATTTTAAGCACACTCTGGGGAAAAAGTCTTTCCCATAAAGGCTGTTGGGAACCTTCACATCCATATGTAGAATGAGGCCAGATATTTATGTCGAGTTACAAAAGCTGACTACCATAAACTGATGAAAGACTTATATTTAGAGTTGAAACAATAAAGCTACTGGGTTACAAAATAAGTGCTTCCAGACACTGGAATGGCAGGATTTTTTTTTTGTGACAGGTTCTCAGAGGTACAGGAAACAAAAGCAGAAGTAACCAAATATGATCACATCAAACCAAAGGCATCTGTACCACCACAGCACAGGAGGCAGCAGAGAGCAAAGACAGGCAACACACCTGGGAAAGCATTGGCAAACAAGACATCTCACAAGAGGTTAATCCTCACACTAGAAAGAGGGTTCCTGAAACTCCCAACGATAACAATAACCTGATTAATGAGCAGGGAAGCAACCTATATGATATTTCTTAAAAGACAACAAAGAAATAGTCAACAAGTAAAGGAAATATGCTCAGCAGGCTAACAGCCAGGAAAAGAACAAGGCGAAGAAAAGCAAACTCCCATGCCATTCCATAAAGAACGGCTCTTTAACAAAAAGACAAGAGGAAAACCATCTGTCAAGAGTTGGGGGTAAAGGGAAGGCTTACACATCACTGGTAGCAATGCAAATTAGTACAGCCGTTACAAGAAACAGGGAGAGGTCTCTTGACTATTTAATAAACTACAATATGAATGATCAATTATGAATATTCAATTGCCCTATTTGAAGGACTGAAGAAGCTGAAGAGGAGGTGGCCCCATAGAAAGAAGACCAGCAGTCTCCACTAACCCAGACCCCTGGGAGCTCTCAGAGACTGAGCCACCAACCAGGCAGCATACACTGGCTAGTCTGAGGTCTCTGCCAATGTGTGTGTGGGTGTGGGTGTGTGTAGAGAGACAGACAGACAGAGACACAGAGAAAGAGAGAGAGAGAGAGAAGCAGAGAGAGAGAGAGAGAGAGAGAGAGAGAGAGAGAGAGAGAGAGAGAGAGAGAGAGAGAGAACTCGCTGTGGACTACCTGGTCTGGCCTCCTTGGGAGAAGATGTTCCTAATCCTAGAGAGAATTAAGGCCACAAGGAAGCTGGGGGTGTTAAGGGCAGGAGCACCTTCACAGAGACAAGGGGGAGGAGGATTTAGATAAAGAACTCTGGGAAGGGGACAGGGAGGAGGGCATTGGCTGGAATGTAAAAAAGAATTTAATAAAAGAAAAAAACGATCTAAAGGAAATATACAGAACATTAATCGGGCATAAAAAATAAAGTCTTTATATTTGCAACCACATGGGTAGACCTGAATACCCTTATATTACGTGAAATGGGCCAGGCACAGAATGGTAAGCACTGTAGCATCTCCCTTTCAAGTAGAATGTAGAAAGGCTGATGTCATTCAACCTGAGATACTAACAGTGGATATCAGAGTACGTAGGGGAAGCATGGATGGTTCAATGTATGGGTATTGACAGAGAGGAACAGAGCTTCTGGTGTGTCAAAGAGGGATTGCAGCTAACTTTCTCTAAAGTCAGAAGAAAGAATTTTAAATATAGGTGCACGGAGAAATGATAAATGTTTAAGAGGACATATGTTTAACCTAAATATCACGCTGTAGATTAAAATGGTACACAATACACCCCATACTATGTATAATTTTCCTGTCTGTTTTACAACAAACTATGTACATTATTTAAAACACATCTTCTACATTTAACACTTTGTGGACACAGCTTCACCATCTATAATCTTTGAGTACTTCTGACATCACAAAAAGTCAAATATAATCCTAAACTGCACAAAGTAAATGAACTTTACATTTACATAGGCCGTCTCCAGTCAGACTACCATCCTCATCTCTTCTCTGCTCAGTGAAAGCCATGAAATACCTAACTCAACAATGCCTGGAACCAGAAAGACACTCCCCCATCAAAAGCTGAACACCATAATTATGGCTGAGATGAGGAAAACACTACTATTTTCAAACAAAGATGCCACTTCAAAAGAGAAGAGTTCACTTTCCACTATCAGCTACAGACAGATTACCCATGGGCATTTCAAATCTGGCTTTCATGTTTCATGAAAATAACCTACAGCATCCGCTTAGCTGTTTCCCTTGTTGACATCTTATACTGTGTTTCTTATTTCACATGCAGTGCCAAGGCTTTAAATCAAACATGTAAAGAGTAATTTGTGTGCTTTATTTGACTGGTATTTGGATGTGCAGAGTCTCCCTGCTCATCGGGACCTCTTGTGTTAGTACTTCCCAATGGGCCTTCAATATTTTATTGAACATTAATTTCCAATCATCTACATATTCAAAAGCATATCCATGGTGCTGGAGAGATGGCTCAGCCATTAAGAGCACTGACTGCTCTTCCAGAGGTCCTAGGTTCAATTTCTAGCAACCACATGGTAGCTCACAACCATCTGTAGTGGGATCCAATGTCGCCTCCTGGTGTGTTTGAAAGACAGCTCATATGCTAAAGCTAATATGAATGATTTGAAATTATTCATACTGTTATCACATTCAATCACCGGTGAATAAAGTTACTATTCACAAAATTGCCTTTATTAAAATATAGAGAGAAATTTTAAACTATGTTAATGTAACAAAAAAAAAACAGTTGCTAATGTGATGCGGGATGAGATTGAGAAAGCATACAAACTCTTGTGAAGCAGAACATTCTCTGATCTAAGTAATTAATAGAACATAACTATGCAAAATTTATCAACCCAAACACAACAATTACAAGTAGAAAAACAGGACCCAGAGTTCTTAAATATACTATTTCTAGATATCCTGGATATGTCTTTTCTCGACTATTACAGTCATTAAATTTCTCAAGCACTCACACTATATATAAATTAACTGTCCATGAAACAAAGCTTACTAAGGTACCAGGAGAATTAGCAAATCTCATATCACAATCATATAATCTTTTTATTATGGGAATTTATTTCTCAGCAATAACAAGGTCAAGGTGAGCCCACTGCTAGTGAACAGTATAAGATGGATACAATAACATGTCAGTCTGACAGACTAAGGAAAACTTTGAGATAGAACTAGTCACAGTTTTCTGAGAACCAGCAAACTGATTTGCAGAGTGGCTGTACACATTTGCACTCCCACCAGCAATGGAGGAGTATCCTTGCTCAACAACCTCGCCAGCATGTGCTATCACTTGAGGTTTTGATCTTAGCCACCCTGGCTGGTACAGATAGAATCACAGAGTTGTTTTGATTTGCATTTCCCTGATGACTAAAAACTTGAACATTTCTTTAAGTGTTTCTCAGACACTCAAGATTCCTCTGTTGAGAATTCTGTTTAACTCTGTACCCCAGTTTTAATTGGGTTACTTGGTTTGTTGGTGCTTAACTTCTTGAGTTCTTTATAAATTTTGGATATTAGCGCTCTGTCAGATGTAGGGTTAGTGAAGAGCCTTTCCCAATCTAGGCCTCAGTTTTGTCCTATTGACAGTGTCTAGTACCTTACAAATGCTATTTAAGTTTCATGAGATCCCATTTATCAGTTGTTGATCTTTGGACCTGATCCACTGGTATTCTGTTCAGGAAGTTCTCTTCTGTACCAAGAAGTTCAAGGCCATTTCTCTCAACTAGAAAATATCATCCTGAGGAAGGGAACCCAGTCACAAAACGATATGCATGCTATATACTGACATTTTTTTTTTTGCTGCTTAATTCCTATATAAACTTTATTGTGTATGTGTGTTCCTTTTTTGTTTTTTTATTATCTTTAATCTTTTTTTACAGTCCAGTCATTATCCCCCTCCTGTTCTGCCCTCAGACACTTCCTCATCCCATTCTTCCTCCCCTATCTCCAAGAGAATGTTCCCAACCCCCTACACTCCCCATACCCCACCAGACCTCCCCACACTCTGAAGTCCCAAGTCTCTCAAGGGGTAGGTGCTTCTTCTCTCACTGAGGCTAGATCTGGATTTTTTGTTTCTCCATATGAAACCTCATATGATAGCCCATAGTTTCCATCCCACCAGTGGAAAGGAAGACACGGGTGTACATAGCAATTTCCAGGCCAGCCAGGTTATGGAATGAGACTATTTAAAAAAAAAAAAAAAGTTTCTTTTGTGACATTTGAAATGTTTGTTCTAATAGGTGGTTTTCCTTAGCATGCTCAAGACTACATTACATCTTAATTCTAACTAATTCCATCAGTCATTATTTAGGGACACAAATAACTACAAATTGTTTTTCTGGGAGATAAAATATGGTACAGAGAAAGCAGCTGTGTAGTCTTGACAGGGCTACTTGAAATTCACAGATTTCTACAAAAACATAAAGTTTCTCATCATTCGAGAAAAGAATTCTTGGGTTAAAGTGTGTCCCGCTAGGGCCACTCAGGGAGACAGAGGTGTGGTAAGTTTGACTGCACTCCCAGTGCCAGTGCTGGGTGGGCTTCAAACTATGGGAAGCCGTGGGCAGCTGAGGGTGGGGAGCACAGTCTGGGGTCCCTGGGGACTGCCACAGTTGGCTGGGGGGTCCCCAGGCCAAAAGGCACCCTGGAACCGGCTGGTTCTCAGGCTCTTGTGCCTCCAAGCCCCACTGAGCGCCAGCAAAAGAGCTGGGAATGAAGTGGGGGCTAAGGGGTGGATTGGCCCACAGCTGAAAGGGAGAGAAAGGGAGAGAAGCTCCAGCCGTGTCCTGCAGGGATAAGAGTTCAGGAGCTTCCTTGGCTTGGCTTGGCGGTCACCATGGCTGGGAAAGCAAAGAGGTCTTTTATGGGTGATTAGACAGAGGCTCTGTAGGTGAAAACCTTCTCCACTGTTCCCCACTGCTCCCCATGAAAGAGAAACAGTCCATTGTCTTTAAGATGTTTGTTGTCATGGTGGAAAATAGATGAGAAACTGTACCCCAGTTTTTTTCAGGGCGGGCCTGAGGTTAAATACCATTTGCAGGGAGGAGGGTCTGAGAAGGAATGCTTAATTGGCTATGCCCTTCTGGTCTTTAGGTACCTCATTAATATGGAGATCTGTCTTGCAGCTCCATGGCCTGTGGTCTCCCCCTCTACCTGTGGAGGGGCTAGCAGCATTGCCCTTTCTGACAGAAGGACACAAATCTATGAAGGGCTGCAACCTCCTGTAAGGAGCCTGGAGTCTGGGGGGGGGGGGGGGCACGGCAAAATGCCTGCTGTCCCTTAGTATCAGCTGGTCCCACCTGGGGTCTCCAGTGGTTTCTAGCCTGGGCTCAATCAGAAACCAGGCTTCCTTTCACAGTCCTACAAAAAATAACTGGAAAAACATTACCAACTTTTTGTAGATTGATCTACAAATGATCAATCTTGAGGAAACACAAGGAGCAGGTTTTGCTCTGATCTGGCAGCAAAGTACCATCAGACTAAATATACTGTCATTGAGGATGAATGAGCAACATATAAACCTTGCTTGTTCATAAACGGAAATTACAGAGATGATTATGACATCTGTACTATGAGGAAAATGCTTTAAAATAGAAAATGATCCATGTGGTAGACACTAATCTAACCTGCCTCTTAAAACTCTGTAACAGAAGATGATCAAATTCTTGAACCCTTTAAGGAAAGCTAAGTAACGACCATGTAGAACTTCCGTGCAGGGGTCTCAGTGTAGAAGAAAAGAAAGAGTGGTGAACCTCAGCATAGAGATAGAAGGAGAGGGAATAGTTTGCTAACTCTTTAGAATTATAGTCCAAACACCCTTTAAATATTCAAAAGCACTTTAGGTTGCAAAAATCAGTTATTGCTTCCAGGAACACAGGATAAAATCAAAAGCAAATAAAAAAAAAAAAAAATGGTATCTTTAGACACACCAGAAGAGGGCATAAAATACCATTACAGATGGTTGTGAGCCACAATGTGGTTGCTGGAAATTGAACTCAGGACCTCTGGAAGAGCTGTCAGTGCTCTTAACTGGTGAGCCATGAGCCACCAACTAGGCAGCATACATGAGCTGATCCGAGGCCTCCAACACATATACAGCAGAGGACTGCCTGGTCTGGCCTCAGTGAGAGAAGACTCGCCCAACCATGAAGAGACTTGAGGCCCCAGGGAGTGAGGAGGCCCAGGAGGGGAACATCCTCTTGGAGACAAGGGGAGGAAGAATGGGATAAGGAACTGTGGGAGTATCAAGAGAGCAACAGCTGGACTGTAATAAAATAAAGTAACTTAAAAAAAGAGAAAAAGAAAGAAAGCAAATATACTTGGTCACCTCAATGAACTCAACCAACAGTGGGGACAACAGTCAGATTTCAGAGTGGTCACACAGAAATTCACAAATACCCTCTCACCATCGGCCTGCTTTGCTTAAAGTTACTGTTGCCTCTCTTCCTTATATGTATCCTTAGGAAAGGAAGGGAAAATGAGCAGAACTCTAATAGTACTACCAGATCATAAAGATAATCTAAATGCAAGGTTTTTAAAGCTAGGAACCATTTCTTATTTTGCCTCAATTTGGCTATAAACTAAGGATGCAGTAAATGGTTGAGAATGAAATAAAAGTGCTTTGCTTGCTGTTCTTTCAGAATATTCAACTTTAGGTTCCAGAAGCCACACCAAGCTGCTCCAACTATCTTCAACTCCAGTTCCAAGGGAATCAAGGTATCTACCCTCCCTGGACATCTGTACTCATATGTACAATCTTAGTTGTTTTTTTTTTTTTTAGTTAAGAAAAACAAAAATAAAAAATGAAAAATAAACTAAAATTTAAAGGGAGCCTAAAAATGAAACAAAACCATATTTGCTAATTTTATGTAACAGAAGGGTTATGTAGCAAGAAGCTAAGGTCACTTAAATGGCGATGCAGCCTCTTCTTGCTGGTACCCAGACCTGTACCTTTACTTTACATATGGAGAAGGCAACACAAGGAGATAGTGTCTTTGCAGCAATGCTGAGCTGATCCCAGCCTCCATGCTCTAAACATCAATTCAGCTTTCAGACAGAGTAAGCATCCACATTGAACCAAGAATGATGGATCTGGAGTCACTGTCCTAATTCACAGTTTAGGACTTGCCTGACTGCCACTCCAAGGGTGATGTTTCCTTACTATTAAGCTTCAAGTGTTCATTAACAAAGGCAGCAGCATTTTTTAGGGGCTCACTATGTGCATGTTTCTGCATTAAATATGAGAAAAACAAAAATGAATAAAATATGTTCTTTGTCCTTGAAGCGGTCACAGATTACTGTCTGAAACAAATGCTCGGACAAAATTATTTCCATAAGGTAGTAAGCATTATCACTGTGGTAGTATGGGAACAGAAAGACTTCATGGTAACTGATGTCTGACCTAAGTATTGAAGGTTAAGTCACAGAACAGGAGGTTTTAATGCAGGCGAAAATACACAGAGGTATTAGCTGTAAAAGGGGTTCCAGTGGTGAGTACCAGAGAAAGCTCTATCAGAAGTGACACAGATGGGCACTAAGCATTTAACTGGACAACTGTATACACCATGGATAACAACAAGGCATATGGGGAGAGTATTATGTTTTAGGGCCTCAGAAGATATGGCATGTTTCAGATAGAGGCTGAGTTCAGTCACCCCTCAGTCAAAAGCATTTCTACTGCATAGCACAATGGAGTTTGATGCAGTTTCAGGCCCATCTCCAGAAAGCTTGGCCAAAGTCTCTGAGGAGTAGGGATGGGATGGAGTGGGTAGTGTTATCATCAGGAAGTGGGTTCAAGGTTTGCAAACAGCATCTGACTAGGCTAAAAAGAACTATAAGTTTTTTTGAGGAAGGAAGTTTTTTGTTGTTGTATATTTGTTTGTTTGCTTGCTTGCTTGCTTCCTGACTAAGGCAAGTTCCAAAACCCCATGGACATTACTGAATAAGGAGCATTTGGGCCAAAGGGCCTAGCTAGCATGTAACATAACAATGGTCAGCCATCTTGTCTGCTCTCCTTCTCTACAAAGCCTGCTCTTCCAAGAGATGGAGGAGTAAGGAACACTGGTTCGCTGCACGTCTTGACAGACAACACATTCATCCTCCCTGCCCACCTAAACATATGCATTCTAACAACAGAAATATGAATGTGCCATAACATGCTGGCAAAGAGATAAAGGAGAATAAATACTAGCCAGATGATTTTTAAATAGAGAGACTTCAGCCTAACTGTATGACACTTAGAAACTATGATTCAGTAGAATTAGAATATCAAAATGAAAGATACAAAACATAAAAAGGAATCAATCCACCATTATTTGTCATAAGTGTGGAGTCTCTTGGACTTATTCACTGTTTCATAGCTTTCGGTATAAACATACTGAACTTTATTCATTAGAATTACAATATTTAAGAAATTATAAATGATCTTTTATTTTTCCAAAATTAATAGCTAACACATAGAAATAAAACTGATTTTCCTATGTGCACCTTGGATCCTTAATCCCTGCAGAAATTACTGATAAAAATCTAAGAACACTTGGTAATTTTGAAATTATCTTTTTAACTAATCTTGCCTTCAGCAGAGACTTTCGTCTTTTCATTTGTAACTGGTTTGCTTTCCTTTGCTCCTCTTGCCTCTGTGCTCTGGATACAACCTACAGTGCGGATAAGAAACGCAAGTCGGCATCCTTGTACTCACAATCTTACAGGCGAAAGATTTAGTCTTTCATCATTAAATATAAGAATGTGTAGGGTGTTCCCTGAATTCTTTACTTTGTAATACTATTATATGTGAATAAATTATCTTGCCTACATGTATGTCAGTACATAAGGTGTAAACCTGGACACTATAAAGGCATAAAGAAGACACCTAATCCCCTGTAACTGGAATTCCAAATGGTTATTAGCCAGTATGTGAGGGCTTGAAATCAAATGCAGGACCTCTGAAAGAGCAGCCAGTGCTCTTACCCACTGAACCATCTCTCCAGCCCCTTATCAGCAGCACTTTATTTACTATCAAGTGGACAAAAGTTAATGAGTACAGTGTTTTCCTAGAAATGTGACAATAAAGCAAGAAAATGTGGGTGGTTTAAAACAACATAGGTACTCGCTTTTGCCACGAACAGTCTATTCATAAACTTAGCTGTCGTTTAAGCTCACTAAAAAATTGTCTCTTGGGCTGGAGAGATGGCTCAGGGGTTAAGAGCACTGACTGCTCTTCAAGAGGTCCAAAGTTCAATTCCCAATAACCACGCAGCGGCTTACAACCATGTGTAATGGGATCTGATGCCTCTTCTATTGTATCTGAAGATAGCTACAGTGTACCCATCTAAATAAATTTTTTTAAAGTTGCCTCTTGAAGCAACATTATCAATGTCTTATTTTAGACCTAAGTATTTTTGCTTTAATGATTTATAAAGCCATTTATTTGAAGATAGGCTGTGCCACACCAACTTTGTGGCCCAGGGGGAATAACACAAGGACCCAAGTATAAAACCGTTATCCATGAGAATAACTGAATAATAAACCATTTTAACAATCATATAAGGATGGGAATAGAACAACTGAATAAGGATTGGTCAGAGGGACAGTGATTACCTAGCATGTATTAAGCTCCATAAAATCCACATGTTTCAAGTGAGAGAAGATAGAAGTTCAGGCATGGGAGGCTCACTGTGGCGAGAACACTCAATGAAAACCTCTAAGTGGCTGCTGTACCTTCCCCAGTGGCAGGGGTTGTCTGCTGGATGCAGTGAGCACCAGTTTGATAAAGTTACTCTATATTTTACAATTTGTTCTTTTATTTAGAGGCCTCACCTAAGGGGACACACTGCTCTTCCCGGGACTCTCTGAGTTGGAACTCTAGCTAACTGCAATAACAGAGCTTCCCTGGTGGCTTCAGCTTGGTGTTTGTAAACCCCCTCTGGTGACATTACCTTCCTGCTGTTACTTTTCTTTTACTTGAAAGCTTCACTGGAGGGGACTCTCTACCAAAAGTGCACCTGAACAGATAAAAGAGACTACCCGATCGATTTTTATTGATACTCTGAACATTCAATTGGATGATGTTTTACTGTCTCTAAGTCGCTACTTATTATTTTAGCTTGCTGTACAGTCATTCAAAACTCACCCATTCGAAATCAAAATTATGTCTATCATAAACCATTCTCCACACTCTTCAAAAGATTTGTCCTTCCAGAGGACAGAAGTGCAAGAATAAGATGTCACCCAAAAGATGGCATCTTGTGGATACGGTTTCTTAATTCCCAGAAGTTAGCACCCCTGCTATTCCTGTTCCTGGCTTTCCACACCAGAACTCTGTGTCTCTGCTCTACTGAGTACACAGTCAAAGTCATGTTCTTAGTTTGCTTTCCCAATATTGTGATAAAACATTCTGACAAAAGCAACTTGGAAAAGGAACGGGTTATTTGGCTTATGCTTTCTGATCACAGTCCTTCATTATAGAAAACCAGGACAAGAACTCAAGCAGAAACCTAGAGGCTGAAAATGGACCAGAGACCATAAAGGAATGGAACTAACTGGTTTGCTCTCATGGCTTGCCCAATTTGTTGTTTTATACAACCCAGGTCCAACTGCCCAGAGGTAGCACTGCTCAGAGCAGACTAGGCCCTTTCCACATCGAATATTAATCAGGAAAATGTGTCATATGCTTGCTTATAGGCCAATCTGATGGAGGCAATTCCTCAAGAACTGACAGACCCTCTTCCCTGGCGCTTCTGGCTTGTGTCCAGTTGACAAGTTCCATCATACTTCCACATTAATTATATCAACTTTTCTAAATAAGTGAAAGTGACTATGTCAACACAATTAAAGTTGTCACCATACCCTCTGTCCAACTTTTTCCTTAGACTTTTAATTTATTTTTCTAATCATCAAGTGTTAGGTTTTGGCCAGTGGTTGTTCTGGAAGAATCCATTTGATTATATAACTTTTCTTCTTTGGCTTAAGATATAGTATATTAACTGAAACTTTATATACTATCTAAGATGGATACTGGTCTACAGTCTATTCAGTATATTTTACATTTGCACGGTCTTCATCTGGTTTAACTATCTGGCTGACAACTTAATGAAATAAACTAAAATATTTCCTAATGGTCTACTTCCTTGAAGAGACTGACAAATTGGGTAATAATTTTTCATTAAATGTGTAACACATTCTCAAGAAAAATCATCTGTACCTAAACATGTTGGGTCAACATTTTAATTAAGAATGTCATTGACTCAGTACTTACAAAGCTATTTAAATTTTTTACTTTTTATATTGTATTGCATGCTAAGTAATGGTCTAATACTTTTAAAAAATTAGTTTCATCCAACTTATTCAACTTGTGTACTTAAAGCTATTTACAATTGTACTAATCTATTTTATGCTACTCTACCAATTGCCTGACACTTGAGGCCCTCATAAAGAGAGCGTATATTTAATTCACAGGAGACAGAAAGTCCTATATTAGACAGCCTCATGTGTTCAGTTTCTGGTAAAAACCACAGCAGATGGCACCACATGGGACATACCTGAGGGGGAAACAACACAGGGAGACAGAAAGCTTAAAAAATGTTTTCATATTATTTCAGGTTTGCAAATTAATCATTTCCAATAACCCATTCTTTGTTTCAATGACTGCCTTTACTGTTTCTGTCTTCACTTTAATTTATATTCTCATGTTGATTATTTTCATGCCTTTACTTCCTTTACTTGCTTTTCTTTTCTTGGCTACATTTCCCTTTTCTTCCCTGTTGCTGCCAATGGGAAATCATAAGGGAGCATTGATGTTTGCTTGAGCTTCTCCTTTTTCCAAATCTCTCTGGTGCTATGCATTGCCCTCTGAGTACTTCTTTACCTTCATCACACATTTTAAAATGTGTGTAATAAGTAAAATGTATATTCTATTTCCCTAGAAACAATTTTATAAATAGAAACAGTTCTATGAACAATAAATTGTTTATATATTTTGGTTTACAAATGTATAGTAATCTTTTTAAATATGTATAACTGAGTTCCATGTCTTTTGTAGTGTTTTTAAATTGATCAGATTTACTTTAAGGCATAGGATATGGCTTCTCTTGATCTAAGCTTCATGGCCATTATTAGAAAAACTGGTTCTATGAGTCTTTGTTTGTCAACACTTAAATATGTTTTATATTCTGCCACTTAAAGGTGTTGAGTTCTGCCAATTTGTTGGCTTTTGGAACATCCAATGGGAACATAAAACACCATCAGACCCTGTTGTACAGTATCAGCTACCTGCCCAGCACTGCTTGTGTAGAGACCTCTCATGACCCAAGATGCTTGGAAGCACATACAGTGTGTGAGATGCTTTTACTCTGCAGATTTCCTAGGCATGAATTCTGGCTTCTTGCTAGTATTTACCTGTACCTGAGTGTGGATTTAATCATAGGCACACTCCTGTTATTTCCCAGAGTAAACTGAACTGATAAAACTACAGTCATGGAACAGCTGACCCTGAGTCAGCACTGTGTCACCTTCCTCTCTTGTGACTCTTCTCCTCAGTCTCAGCCAGTCCCAGTCACATACCTCAGAACTGTAGAATTCTACAGACAGGCCTACGAATTTTCTGTAAGAGGGCTAGCTGTGGTCATTTCGGTTAATTACCTATTGTGAATAAGATCACTTCATCTCTTGTCATATATGATTTTGCTTCAGTAAGAAGAATAAAGATAGACACAGAGTGGTGATGTAACTTGGCTTTTCCTCAAGGTAAACATTTTCTCCTATAGATACTCATCCCTTTAACAAACACACACACACACACACACACACACACACACACACACACACACACACATCCCAAGGGGAAATAAAGTGTACTATATTATTCTTAGGGCTTTTAACCATCAAGAGCACACTGATCCTAGCACCTGTCCACCTTTTACCTTTAATTCTTCCCAGCAATTTCTTTCCTATACACCCTTTAACTATACAGAGATCTCACACAGACTCCCCTACACGGCTTCCTCTGGAGATGCTAATTCATGTTTTTCTGTGCTTTCACCAGTGAACACTTGAGTGGTATATTTACCTTCTCCAAACACTTTCGACATTTCACAAATTTGGTAGCCTTCACCACTGAAGACAACGCTGTTGTCTTGAGCAGGTATAAGGAACCCTCTTGTGCACAGCTCTGTGCTTAGAGTTCACCTACTGCCATCCTGGAATAACACACTGCTTCTTATCCTGAGTCAACTATCTTCACAGTCTGGTCTGCAGTGCCCAACGATGCACCCATTGCATAGGAAGTGCTTTTCTCTAGCTGTCCTTTCTTTCTGCTTTCAGGACCTTTTACATCTACTGTAATTTTCATAATTGCCTTAAAGGCTCACGTTGGATAATTCTAGAATTTTGGTGTCTACTGATTTTTTTTATTCCATTTGGAATGCTCTGGTATGATAGGTTATGCTAAAAACATTGAGATTTAAGATATAAGACACGGGATCATAGTTAAATTTCTCATTTTAGCTGATTTTTTGTATAGTGCCACTGGAAGAGGAGACGGCACCTCAGCTGTTGAGTAGGAATAGGGTTCTTGTGTGTACACCATAGGCAAAGAGAGGAGGATGGTCCAGTGACTGGAAGTTTGGCCTCTACAGATTGATCCTAGCAGACAGGAGCACGACTGCCTTGTTAATCTTTAGCACATAACTTCTACTGGCAAGGTGGGGGTGGCATAAGAGGGTGTTGCCAAGGTGCTGGTAAACAAGCCTGGGAATAGGAACGAGTATCTACTCTATGGTAGAAATGAAGGTCCACAATTCCTGCTGTGCTTTTCACATGTGAGGAGGAAAGACCCATAGGTTTCCTCTGTGGTGTTTTCTCAGATAAACTGATGCTTACATAAGTCTACCTGACCTTGCAGGAGGACAGAAAGAAACCCAATTAGGGTTTGTAGGCCAGAAAACTCGACCTACAATCATATAGAAAAATACTTCTGTAAGTTAGATTTTAAAATACAGATTGTACTACTATTTTTATATTAAAATGTGTTTGTTCTCACACAGGAGGATATACAAATATATGTAGCTACACAAACATTCTTAACCATCCTCCACCTATGCAGATAACTCAATTATGTATATGAAATATTTATTAATGCCTGTGGCTAAAACTCAGAACTAATATTTTATTTACTAACACATCCACACACTTTGGTTCCCACAAAAAGTCAATGGAATTTGTTTCCAAATGTGTTATTAGCAATGTGCTGCTTCCGTGAATGATGATGATGGTGATGGTGGAGGAGGGGGTGATGATGAAGCTATAAAAGCATATAAGCACATAATATACCATGTGGGGGGGGGGAAGCTATTGCTTTTATAACACCTAGCCTAAGGCTCTGGAAAAACACAATTTTTCCATATTTTTTTAAATTTTTTCCATATTTGAAATTGCTACAGAAGCAGGTATGAGTGCTACTATGAGTAAGTGGAACACAAAACCTAAAACATTATTGCAAACAATAGGAATTTTGTGCTCAGATTCATCTGCTTAGAATTTCCTAGGTTAATGTTCCATGTGAAAGCACCAAAATCAGGAAGGTAATGGATGAAAGTGTACTGATGATGCAATCAGTATACTCACCTACACCAAAACAAATTCTAGGTCCCACATGACATGTCTAGACAATGGGATGGGAATGACAGAACAAGAACTGAGAGACAGGCCAAGGACTTAGGAGAAAACCAAACACTACTGTTCTGCTAAAGGATCACAGCCATAAAATGACACCTACATTCTGCTATACTCATCAATCAAGATCTTGCTCCTCCATCCTCAGAAAAGCTTCTTCCTGTAGTAGCTGGGAACAAATAGTCACACAGCTGGACAAAGTAGGGAGGAAGTGACCCTGGGACACACAATCGTACATGAAATGCCCCCATCGAATGCTTTCCCTCAGGGCTCAGGGGAATGCTCCAGAAGAGGAGACAGGAAATGTGGAAAAGCCAGAGTAGATGGAAGGCAATAAAGAAACAAGCCCTTCTAAATACAGCAGGACTGATGAACATATAAACTCACAGAGAATGCAGCATGCACACAGGACCTGCACAGATATGGGCCAGATGGGATCACGAGGCTCAGGAGACATAGGCATCCAATTCCCAACCCAGACACTATCTCCAATTAACAACTGTTTACATGGAAAAATTAGTTTTCTCCAACAGAGTCTCACTGGAGATACAAACCACAAGGGGAGGCCCCATGGCCAGAAGTAGATGGTCAACACAAAATGAACTCAATTGCACTTTTGGAAGGTCTTTCCCAGGTGTTATTTTTGTATGTTTTGGTTTTGGGTGGGTTTTTTTTTGTTTGTTTGTTTGTTTGTTTGTTTGTTTGTTTTTAAAAATCCTTATGTCAGGGGTGAGGAGGTAGACATTTTGAGAAAAAAAAAAAAGTGGAATAGAAAGCAAGGCACCAACAGGCTCCTTCGACTTCTTGAAAACTCTCCATCTGCTGTACACAGCACTCGATCTATGATGGCTCACAGAGCACAGGCAAGACAACAAAAAGGAACTGAGGCCAAGGTGGTGACTGTTTCCCTGTCTTCATGGAAATCCTAACATGGCAATGACCCTTCCTCCTGAGTTATGTCAGCAGGCAAGGCTTTCATTGGAGGACAAAGATGATGTGACAAGATATGATTAGCCAAATATTTAAGGACTTGAGATTGGCTCAAACACTGAGTATCCATTTATCCACTGTGATGCTGATCTCTGGAGTCTGACCACCCAGGATTAATGACATGACTCCATTGCCTCTCATACCCACTCCATCCTCAGCCCTGTTCATACAACCCTTGTGTATATCTTCTAATTTCTGCTTTGGGGTTTTATTGGATTAATATGTCTGTGAAATTCTGTTTTTGAGTCTATATGTGTCTCTTGTGCTTTTCCCCCAATGGCTCTAGCTTTTGGTTAAGCTTATTTTATTCCCTCTCTTCTCTCTCTGTCTCTGTCTCTGTCTCTGTCTCTGTCTCTGTCTCTCTCTCTCTCTCCCCCTCCCTCCCTCCCTCCACCCCCCCCCCATGCTTGTTTTCTAAGGACAGAGAGAAAGAAAGGGTTTACATGGAAGGGGATCTGTGAGAAGCTGAGGGAGTTAAAAACTGTAATCAAAATATATTGTATAAAAAAATCTGTTAAAAATAAAATTTAAAAACTGGAAAAATATCAATTCTATGGACATCTGACGTTTTGAAACCAACTATCCATGTAAGGTAACCTGGACTGTTGTCTGTTAACTCCTCTCAGCTATTTCTAAATAAAATATGGAAAACACCCTAACAATAAACTCAAAGCCATGAATTTGCTATAGTCCCTTAACTCATAGGCTAACCGTCCCAAATCAGTTAAAAAAAGTTAAAGAAGGACTGGGTCTAAGCCTTGTATTCTTAAATGTGTTACACAGGCACAATGCCCATGAGAGTATCAATATTCCTCTCACTTTTATATCAGTAAGAAGCTCATACCAATGAAAACTTTAAATTTGAAATCAAATTTAAATTTTGTACCATTTAAGAAATTATAACTTCATCTTGATATTAATCATATAGATTTCTACCAATAGGTTATGGCTATGCAATGAGTCCTAGCTAATCCTCCCTGTTCCAACAAAACCACTACTTTTCCCTAGAAAAACAGCCCAATATTAACCACCTTAGTCCCCAAACCCAGGGAATAGGGGCGCTGACTCTTCTTTAACTTCTTCAAGCTGATTATAGGCATTGAGATATTAGAAGAGGGGTGGGGGGAAGAGTAAATTGATAAGCCTCTGAAGCTGTGTCTTCAATGCATCCAGATGGAATTCCAGGACATCAGAGGTTAATGTTCATTTCGATTAGAGACCTGTCTGCTCCTGACAGCTTCCTGTCGTGGAGTCTAAGAAGAAATTGAGCATCCTTGGAGTTACTCCAGTTGTGGTGAGTCAGCCACTAGGCAAGAATTGCCTCTTCCCATCTACAGACAAATTACTGTCCAGAAAAGGACACACTTGCAGAATAGTCGACTGATTATATCTACCTAGACAGAGTAATCAGCCCTTAATAATTCTGCATCACTAAGGTCTGTCAGATGATTCTGGGCCAGAAGGCTTAAGATTTGATGCTCCAACATTTGGTAGTATAGGGGCTTTTCAGGTGTTCAGCAGTCTCTATAAATTGGCTAAGTTTTAGAAGCTATGCTTTGTGCTTCCCATAATTTCAGTTAACTCTGTCATTCTGGATTTCTGACAGGGTTGAAGACCTATAATCTCATAGCCAATCCTGGCTATTTACTATGATAGAAAAGATCTGAGTGGATGGTTTTCAGCTGACATTCATTCTAAAGCCAAGAAAAAAGTCAGGTTCAAAACTAAGTGTTTTAGTTAGGAGAGATGACAGAGGTTCTAGTTAGTCAACAAAATGATGGACTGGGTATTAGGACTATCTTAAACCTCACTGATACAATTAGGAATAATTATGCTCTAATTGCATTTTGAGAGAAAAGTTTTATTCTAACAGGAAGGGTGAAGCTAGGTGATGGGGGGGGGGGGGGCATGGAGGCAGATGTTCACAGGTCTCCACCAGTCAAAGATAGCTTATATATCTAGGTTGGGTATTGGGTTACACTTCTAATTGAGCATTACTAAACTTATAACGCCTTTGATTAACATTTAAAAAATGTATAAAATCAAAAAGGAAAGGGGGGCCTCGGATAGGGGTTTTCTAGGGAGGGGAAATGGGGAAAGGGGATGGCATCTTAAATGTAAATAAAATATAAAAAAATGGAAAAATACATAAATAAAACTGAGTGTTCTCAAACTTCCTAATGCTGTGACCCTTTAATACAGTTCCTCATGCTGTGGTGACCCTCAACATAAAATTATTTCCATTGCTCCTTCATAACTGTAAATTATCTACTGTTATGAATCATGATGTAAATATCTGATATGCAAGATAGCTGATATTCAGCACACATATGAAAGGGTCATTCAATCCACAGGTGTAAATGAAAAATGTTTAGGTTTTGAAATATAAATAGTTTAGAGTATTTGAATCATTTTTTAATGACATCAGACACTCTTCAAATCACTAAGCAATGGCATTGTGTAGGAGGACTTTTTTGTGGAACTGTCTTCTCTCTCTCACACGAAATCACATGAAGTCACTGTGTATAAACAGGTATCAGATAGTCTTCATTATCTTTATGATAAGGTCATACTTACTTCATATAAGGAAAAAAGGAGGTCACAACAAGGGGAATTCTAATTTTTAATTACCCAAAACAATGTAACATGAATATATACAAAGACAAAGTATACTTTGTAGATCCACAGAAACTTCATGACAACAGAAGGATGTGGGACGCGGCGGCATTGCACACATGTGACAAACTAACAAACTTCATACCTTAAACTTAGAAGGTCGGCTTTAATCCTGTATAATATCCAGATCCAATTTACATTCCTCAGTCAGCACAATCCATCACTGATGCTGAATATAATTATAGCTGATTTTAGCTTTCACTTTCACCTACCCTGAGCAAGGTGACTAAATACTTAAAATGAACTGCTCTGAGGGGACATGGAAAGCAATTAGCATGTTCTGTAGGGCAAAACACTCAAATATCCACATCCCATTCAGTGTCCAGGTCACAAAAAAATTACAGTAAATTAGAAAACAATCTCCTCCCACCCCAAGAAGATCAGAAACTAAGTAATGTCCTTGTTGTAAAAACATACCAAACTTCAAAATGCAACTGTTATTATTTGAGGCAACTTTCTGGAATAAAATGACACATTTAAAATAACCACTTATGCCTACATTCCACATTAAACAAGACACTAGAGGAACAAGCAGCAATACATTCTCATTGCGGCTTTAGAATCGATTCAAACCTGTGACATATGTGGGGGAATATTGCAAGTCAGAGAAAAGGGAACCAGGTGAACAGCAGTGCTAAGGTAATACGTGGAAGAATCTCTATTTTTCAGGCTCACTATTTTATGTTACAGTCTTACATCCATGTCAATACAGACCAACATCCACATCAGTACAGCCCAATGTGAGTTACATCATTCCTGATTAAACCCAAGATCTGCCATTAATTCTACAAATTCATGGCTTCTTTTGTGTCTTCAGCCATTAAGCCACCCTGTACACCGCCTGTCTCCCACATAACACACAAATCAATTCTATCTATCAAGGGCCCTCTACTTTTCCTTCCTTAAGCCCTCACTAATTTAAACCCACATCCATTCCTGTCAGTGCCCACTTCTCTTAGGTAATTTCACTCCAAAATCATCAGCCTCTTTTAAACCCATGTGTTACTCAATATTCAATCTGGCTTTTTCCAACCACATCACCAACAACTGTTCTTCTCAAAGGTCACCAACCCCACTGTTAGCAGGAGCACTGTTGTGCCCCACGTCACGTTGCTTCCTTCTGAAGTATTCTTCTTTGGTTCAGAGAATCATCCTTTTGCATTCTCATTCTCCCACACTAACTATACTTCATCTGTTATTCTGGTAATTCTTGCTGTACTCAACTGTTTCTGGATGCTTCTGAATCTGCAATCCTTATAGCATTTATCTTTGTTCTCTAACCTTGTGCAGGACACCTGAACCGACATGTCATTCATTAAAGGAGTGTTTTAATTAACAATTTCCATAACAACTACCAACACTACTGTCTACACATTTGTTCAAGGCAGAAAGCTTGGTACCATTCTTGAGTCCTCCTTTCCATCCACAGTTCACCAGCATGTCCCACAGTTTCTACCCCCAATTTATCTACCCACTCCTTTGTCACTCACATTTCTACAACCTTCCTCCAAGCTACCCTTAGCTTCCCATCATGAGAAAGTGAGGAAAGATGGTGGGATACTAGTAAAGGAACCTAGAGTGCTTCACATGCTAGGCAAATACTCTACAGCACTGAGCTGCAATTCCAGTTACCAAGAAATACAAGTGTTCCTTGAAAAAATTAGTTGACTATCAGTATTCTGTAACTTTAATTTTTTTCAAACCCTCTTTTTAATGATGGTTCTTATATGCTATAACCTCCCTTCGAGTGCACCACTCACCAGAGGTAGTGGAAAAGAAAGCATACAGGGAAAATGGATCTACTTAGAAAGGTGCTTTGGAGCAACTCCCATCTGTATTGTCCAGAAACTGGCAGTTCAGTTCACAGGTTACCAGCAGCAGCCTGATCCACTCACAAACACTTGACGGATACACCAGCAGTCCAGTTCAATAAGTCAGGACAGCAAAAATGAATCAGTAGTGAAAGAAATTTTATGGGTCCCATGAAAAACTAATAAAATAGCAGGGCCCTTTAGATTCCTTCTTCCAAACCCAAGTAGCTAAAAATGCTGCCTTCAGGGTTTGCTAGCCAGAGGCCCAGTTAATCAGTTACCAAGGAATGCAGAGTTACAAGACAAAGGACCAGGCCTGTTAAGCCATCTCAGGAACTGGCTGATAAGAAAGGTTTACAAAGCTCTGCTAACCTAGATAAGCATCTAGCCTGCAGGAACAGCACTCTGCCCCCTCCGACTGGTACAGCCTGCTGATGTTCAAAAATTGTAAAACAACCAATCATGTGTAACTGTGCGAAAGTTTCCTCCCTTTCCCCTCCTCCTGTCTATATAAACCCTAAACCTGACTCCCAGCCCAGAACACTGGTTCCTTCCGGTCTGGGCCAGAGCACAGAGCAGATCTTTGGTGGCAGCTCTGCCCCCAACCTCCAAGAACCCAGAGGAAGCTGGGATCCCAGGCACTCTAACTCAGGCAGTATCTTAGGTAAGCAGACTGCAGGGCCCGCCCTAAACAGGGAGTAACTGGGAACCAAAAGGACCCAGGAAGTCACTCCCGGCCTGGAACACTGGTTCCTTCCAGTCTGGGCCAGAGCACTGAGCAGACCTTGGGTGGCAGCTCTGTCCCCAACTTCCAAGAACCCAGAGGAAGCAGGGATTCCAGGCACTCTAACTTGGACAGTGTCTTAGAAACTAGTTCCCAGATCTGAGGCCTGGATCAGACCTCTGACTGGTCTGCTGTTATGTGGACCCCAGATTCCACCTGAGACATACTGGAAGGTCCACTCAACCCAGAGCCACAGAGGAACAACTGAACTCAGAGCATCAGACAACATATCCTGAGATATTCTAGAGGAGACACTGCACCAAGAACAGCAGACACCTAGCTGGACTGCTACCTTGGAGGCACCATATCCTGAGGCATCCTAGAGGGTACCACTGTAATCAGTGCAGCTGGAAAAGATCACAGAGACATCTGGACCCCTAGGAGATCAGACACAAGCTAGATAACTGGAAAGGCAGGCTTCAGTCAGAGACAGCAAGTACAGGCAGCACTAGAGTTAACCAGATGGCAAAAGGCAAGTGCACGAACGTAAGCAACAGAAACCAAAGTTACATGGCATCATCAGAACCCAGTTCCCCCATCATAGCAAGCCCTGAACACCCCATCACACCAGAAAAGCAGGATTCAGAATTAAAATCACTTCTCATGATGATGATAGAGGGCTTTAAGAAAGACATAAATAATACTCTCAAAGAACTTAAGGAGAGCACTGGTAGACAGATAGAAACCCTTAAAGAGGAAACACAAAAATCCCTTAAGGAATTGCAAGAAAATGCAACCAAACAGGAGAAGGAATTAAACAAAACCATGCAGGATCTAAAAATGAAAGTAGAAACAATAAAGAAATCACAAAAGGACAATACCCTGGAGATAGAAAACCTAAAAAAAAGATCAGGAGTCATAGACACAAGTATCACCAACAGAATACAAGAGATGGAAGAGAGAATCTCATGTGCAGAAGATACCATGGAAAACATTGACACAACTGTCAAAGAAAATGCAAAATACAAAAAGCTACTAACCCAAAATGTACAAGAAATCCAAGACACAATGAGAAGGCCAAACCTAAAAATAATAGGTGTAGATGAGGAGGAAGACTCCTAACTTAAAGGACCAGTAAATATCCTCAACAAAATTATAGAGGAAAACTTCCCTAACCTACCTAAAGAAAGAGATGTCCATAAATATACAAGAAGCCTACAGAACTTCAAATAGTTTAGGCCAGAAAAGAAATACTTCCCGCCATATAATAGTCAAAACATCAAATGTACAAAACAAAGAAAAAATACTAAAAGCAGTAAGGGAAAAAGGCAAAGTAACATATGAAGCCAGACCTATAAGAATTACACCAGACTTCTCACCAGAGACCATAAAAGCCAGATGATCCTGGACCGATATCATACAGACCCTAAGAGAACACAAATGCCAGCCCAGACTACTATACCCAGCAAAACTCTCAATCATTATTGATGGAGAAACCAAAATATTCCATGACAAATCCAAATTTACACAGTATCTCAACACCAATCCAGCACTTCAAAGAATAATTGGTGGAAAACTCCAACACAAGGAGGGAAACTACAACCTAGAAAAAGCAAGAAAGTAATCTTCCAAAAACCCCAAAAGAAGATAGTTACACAAACATATCTCCACGGATGTTAGCCCAAAAGCTTGGATTAGCGAAGACTCAACCCACAGATCACATGAAGCTCATGAAGAAGGAAGACCAAGAGGGGATGCCTCAGTTCTACTTAGAATGAGAAACAAAAATGCTCAAGGGAGCAAATAGGGAAACAAAACATGGAAAAGAAACTGAAGGAGAGGCCATCAGGAGACCATTCCACCTGGGTATTCATCTCATGTACAGCCACCTAAGCTAAACACTGTTGTGGATGGCTGGAAGTGCATAATGTGAGGAAAATGATACAGCTGTCTCCTTAGAGGTCTGCCAAAGACTAACACACTCATAGGACAATGCTCACAGTTAACCTCTGATATGATCAGGGGTTTCCCAATGGAGAACTTAGTGAGAGGACTGAAGGAGCAGAAAGGGTTAGTGACTCCAGGTGGAAAGCAACAATACCAAACAATCAGAGCCCCCCAGGGTCTAAACTACCAGCCTGGGAACACATAGGGAGGGACCCAAGACTCCAGAGGTATATGTAGGGGAGGATGGCCTTGTCGGACATAGGTGGGAGAGGAGTTTCTTGGTCCCATAAAAAAAAAATGAACACAGAGTGGGGGGGGTGAATGTGAGGACGGGGAGGGGATAGTGAGGGGGTGTAGGTACAGTCACTGCTTCATAGAAGCATGAGGAGGGGGATGAGATAGGAGGTTTCTGGGTGGTGGGAGGAAGTAGGGTAAGGGGATAAAATCTGAAACGTAAATACTACAACCAATTTTAACAAGTGAAAAGAAAAAAGTTGTCAGAACCAACATCTTTTAAAAAAAAAAATGTCCGCCCCCTGGGGGGAAAATTTTTTTCTTTTTCTCGATACTAAAACTTGTTCTGAGAATTGTATATTGCAGAATACACGGCTTTGGTGTATCTACTCATCAAGCATACTGAGCAGACCTGCCCAAAACTCTGATGTCATGGAATTACATCTGGATTCAATGAAGACACAGAGTCAGAGGCTTATCAACTTACTCTTCCCCCCCACCCCTCTTCTAAAATCTCAATGCCCTTAATCAGCTTGAAGAAGTTAAAGAAGAGTCAGCGCCCCTATTCCCTGAGCTTGGGGACTAATGCGGTTAATAATGGTCTGTCTTTCTAGGGAAAAGTAGTGGTTTTCTTGGAACAGGGGGGATTAGCTAGGACTTATTGCATAACCATAACCTATTGGTAGAAATCTGTATAATTATTATCAAGATGAAGTTATAATTTCTTAAATGGTACAAAATTTACTTTGATTTCAAATTTAAGGTTTTCATTGGTACGAGCCTATTATTAATATAAAAATGAGATGAATACTGATACTCTCATGGGCATTGTGCAGGTAAAACACATTTAGGAATACAAGGCCTAGACCCAGCCCTTTTTTAACTTTTTTAACTGATGTGGGACGGTTAACCTATGAGTTAAGGGACTATAGCAAATTCATGGTTTTGAGTTTATTGTTAGGGTGCTTTCCATATTTTATTTAGAAATAGCTGAGAGGAGTGAACAGACAACAGTCCAGGTTACCTTACATGGATAGTTGGTTTTCAAAACATCAGAAGTCCATAGAACTGACGCTACAAATATTTATATATTAATGTTCATATTGATTAGAGACCTGTCTGCTCCTGACAACTTCCTGTCGTGGAGTCTAAGAAGAAATTGAGCATCCTTGGAGTTACTCCAGTTGTGTGGTAACAGCCACTAGGAAAAAATTGCCTCTCTCCATCTACAGACAAATTACTGTCCAGAAAAGGACACACATGCAGAATAGTCGACTGATTATATCTGCCTAGACAGAGTAATCAGCCCTTAATAATCCTGCATCACTAAGGTCTGTCAGATGATTCTGGGCCAGAAGGCTGAAGATTTGATGCTCCAACATTTGGTAGTATAGGGGCTTTTCAGGTGTTCAGCAGTCTGTATAAATTGGCTAAGTTTTAGAAGTTATGTTTAGTGCTTCCCATAACTTCAGTTAACTCAGTCATTCTGGATTTCTGATGGGGTTGAAGACCTATAGTCTCATAGCCAATCCTGGCTATTTACTTTGAGAGAAAAGATCTGAGTAGATGGTTTTCAGATGACATTCATTCTAAAGCCAAAAGAGCCAGGATCAAAAGTAAGTGTTTTAGTTAGAAGAGATGACAGAGGTTCTGGTTAGTCAACAAAATGATGGACTGGGTATTAGGACTATCTTGTACCTCACTGGTACAATTAGGAATAAGTATGCTCTAATTGTATTTTGAGAGAAAAGTTTTACTTTAACAGGAAGAGTGTTATGTAGGAGGAGCTAAGTGGGAAGGAGTACTGAGAGAAAGAGATGGAACAAGGAGAGAAGATGAAGAGGAGAAGCTAGGTGATAAGAGAGAGAAAGAGAGAGGGGGCATGGAGGCAGATGTTCACATGTCTCCACCAGTCAAAGATAGTTTTTATATCTAGGTTGGGTATTGGGTTACGCTTCTAATAGAGCATTACCAAACTTATAAATCCTTTGATTAACATTTTTAAAAAATCGTATAAAAGCAAAAAGGAAAGGGGGGCATGGGACAGGGGTGTTCTAGGGAGGGGAAATGTGGAAAGGGGATGGCATCTTAAATGTAAATAAAATATAAAATGAAATTTAAAAAAAAAACCTAAACCTTGGAGCCTGGGGGTCATCCCCCCTGTCTCTTGCACTATGCACGTGTTGGGCGGCCCAGAGCGCTCCGTCATTAAACTACCTCATGTGTTTACAGCAAGTGGGTCTCTCGTGAGTCCTTGGGTGCGCCCTCCTGAGACTGGAGTGGGGTCCCCTTCTGGGGGGTCTTTTAGCCTTTCGGTAGCAGTGGCACTACCTAGCAGAGACAGGCAGGCAGGCCTCAGCCTCGGCCCTAAGTCAGCAGAAGGGACCAGGTGGGACACCAGGAAAAGATATTTGCTGTGCCTCTCTCAGGTCAGCAAAGACATGAGACAAACAAGAGTTGCACTGCTAGCTCTATAAGTAAGCCTAGCTCAACCTACATCACTGTCTCTCAAGTCTTTTTTATACTCCCTCCAAACATCACATATCCTCCACAGATCTCCCCTCTCAGCAGTGTCTTCTCAGTATGTGGGTCTGTCTCAACTGACATCACTCTGCCAATCAGTCTCAGTCCGCAGAGGTGACAAGAAGTTGCAGCACACCATCAGAAGTTTCTTGGTGCTTTTCTCCATATGGAGTCTGAACAAATGGAGCTCAAATATGCAGTGTAAGGCAGATCAGTGGGTGCATGAATGTCATTAGTGAAGAATCCTTTATCACATGTCCTGTCATGTGCTTGCTTTGGCAGAACATCCTTTTACCTGTGTCTGCTTCCTTTCACATGTATCCATCTGCTTCAGGAAAACACTCTTTTATATGTTTGCCCCAGAAAAACACCATCCAACAAAGCTGACTATCCAAAGAACCCTTAAGTTTCCACTTCAGTATTTATCTTCTTGTAGAAACTCAATCATTTCAATTAATTTAAAGAAAAAATAAAGACCAATATTTTCATCAAGACCTAGCAACTGCCTACCTCCAAAAGTCTGTCAGACTCTCACCTGGTCTTGGACCCTTTATTTTTCTTGAGTAAATTAAAACCGTTTGTTCATTTATACAATGCTTTTCCAGGTCAAAGGCATTTATGTTCTGCCTACCTGTTCACTTCCATCTACTCCATATCATGATTTCTATCTCATACTTTAGATGCCTCTTGTTTACTGTGTTCACTAGCATAGAGATAAGAATATAAACACCATGGGTAGATAAATAAATTCCGCCCTGTAATCTAATAGTGTATTAATCTACTATGTCTCCCAGTTTTTATTAGATAAGAGTTTGTGGTGTCCCATAATCTTTCACATAGGTTAGGTATTTCTTTTTACATGAAATTACTAAATGAAAGCAGGAAAAGCCCTTGCATCTCCTCTGTTTTTCTCCTAGGAGACTGCATAAAGTTATACTAAATATTTGATCTCCTGTCCCATAAAATGAGCAGTATAGATTTGTGCATTTCACTTTATTTCATGTATCAATTTCCCTATTCTCATGTTATTATTTAAATCTATTTAACATGGACTTTGATCTTCTGGGTTCCACATTAAAATTCCAGAATACATAATTCTCAGAAATGCACATTATCATAAGAAAAGCAGCCAAAGGGATAAACTCAGGAGTATAAAGGTTCTAAACCACTGCACATGGGAAATGAACTGGAGAAGGGTGGGATTAGAACTGAACCTCAAGCTGTCATACATGCTAGGCAAGTAATGTTTTGACATTAGACATAGGGCTAAGAGATGGAGGTGCTAAGACAGCACAAGTTCTACTTCCTATGAGTACAACCTGACTATCTATTGGCCACAGGTTGTCTACATAGCAAAACAACTTAAAAAGAGGATGTCTCGTTTAACATTATCTCAACAAGAACAAGAGGCCACCATCAGCAAACTTTCATGAAATGAGTTCATGAGCCACCACAAAGAATACAAGGCAATTTTGGATTCAGTCCATTTGTAGATGAGAACACATGCTATGGGGAACAAAGTTCAAATGCAGCTTACTTTTAGACCACTCATCTGAATGGTCAGGGAAGAATGAAATGGTAAAATACAGTGGGGAAAGATTACTGAGCAACCTAAGACTCTACAGAACATTCTCCAGTGCAGGATCTACTCATAGCCATTGCAAGTGTACTTTCCTTTTAAAACCTCTCTGCTATTCCTTCCCTTGTATTCTGTCAAAAACTTGCTAATGAAGATGCAAATCTGATAACACTATCATAGGGCTACATCCTGAGCAGAGAAAAACAAGTTTTCAGTTGTTAAAACTGTAGATAGTCCAGCAGGGTTGCCAACAGGTGACAATTTCAATTTCATATTCAATTGCTCAATCAACCTGGCACATATTAAGTACTTACAAGCCACATTTTATACGGGACTCAGTACTAAACAGCATAAAGACACTTCAATTCCATTGTTGCATAAGGTTCTGCTGGGCAAAATATCTGATTCTTCCCTATTCCTGCAGAAGTGCTGCAGGCCATCTCAGATACTAAGACTCATTTGGGTGTTCTGTTGTTGTTATTGTTGTTTTTACTTTCACTCCTACAAATCTTAACAATGACAATAGGTAGCACCTGTTTCTTTTCAACATGCACTGTCCAAGTAACATAAGAAAGTACAAATCCATGGCCAATACAGATACTAAAATGGAACTTTGACTTTTATAGTATTTTCTGAATTGAACACTAAAATCCCCTCCTCTCTTCAACATTCTGCTCATCTTGATAAGACTTCTTTCTTCTGATGTATAGATAAGCGTGTGTTTATATATACACGTGAAAGAGAAGAGTAAGACAAATGTTTTCATTAAGTCCTTTACACACTGTAACCAGCAATACACTAAAACACAGTAGAAAGCTCAAACAATTAGCCTGAAAACAATTATGCCAAGTCTCTGTAAGACAGTAGCAACTCTAGTGCTTGAAGTTCACTATCTTTTTTACTTACTATCTCTTCAACAGTAAGTTGTCTTTAGTTTTCATGTACAGGTTCTACTTGATTATGTGTAACTAACAACCTACAATATTCATTGCTCAAGCCCAATCATCTATAACTCAACCACACCATCTACTTTGCAAAAACCCAATAACCACATGCGGAAGTGGCTACTTCGTCTCACAGTGTGGACACACCACGCCTACCAATCAATGCAGAAGGTTACTAACAACATAAATACGCAAGCTTTGAACTCTGTTATATTGTCACTGACTTTGTGTTAATGTATTTTTCTTTAAAAAAGTCTATCCTGGCCATCCAAACAGCAATTTATATTTTATATTAAATAGACTGGGAAGGAGATATAAGCATATGTATGTGTTAGTTCTTACAATACACTAGGAAAACTTTACAATCATAGGAGCTTTAGGGTCAAGTATAAATTGAGCTAAATGGCTCTATTTCACCATCTACAGAATATGAGTATTTATTTGTTAAAAGCAGCTGCAGAATTTCCAGTGTGCTCTATTTTGATTGTCAAGTTTGTACTCAAAGTCAAACCTTTTAAGGCACAGATAAAGTTAGTTCAGAGCCCAAGTATTTAAAACACATTATTGATATGCCTAAAAAGTCAGAATAAAGTTGCTATATGACAATAAACAAAGAGGAAGCCTCCTCAGGGGGAGAAGGTTCAGTTCTCTTGGGTCTCAAACTTAGTTTACCAAGGCAGAAAAGGCAGTGGCATGCCCTCTGAGAACATGGGAGGCGATCAACATGGGGTTGACATGGAAACACTAACATACATTCTCTTCCAGCACATTTGTCATTAATATTTGACTCATTTAAAGCACTTTTACAAAGGACTTCAAAACTGTCTGAAAATAAAGGGTATCTTCAACAAATATTCTTATAAGCAGTAACAGATGCTATAAAAATTATGAAGCCTGAATATTAAGACATAAATAATAAATGGCATATTCTAAGATGCATGGCTCTACCTAAAGAAAGAGGCAAAGATAAATATTAACACCATACATTATAGTTTTTTATTACTCATAAAACAATTCTTTAAACTATTTTTAAGAAGTAAAAGTAGGCACATCTCTCTGAGGAAAACACTGCTTAAGAAAAAATGAATCACGCTAAAATTTTTAACGTACCTAAGGGGCTGTCTCTATCACTATTAGTATATTAATTCCTGGCTCTCAGCAGCCATTCTGAGGGCATGAAAAGACTGTAGCTATATCCCTGCCTGGCGGGCATGCCTCCTTTCTCCCTTTTTTGTCCCTTCATAACTGACAGAAAGCCCATTCAATCTTTATTCTTCAAAAAGGACTTCTTGCCAAAGGCAACCTCCACAGACCACTTTTTCCTCCTCTCAGGTCCCTCTTGATATTGATGCCCAATTATCCTCCGGACATTTAAAACTGTTCTTGGAACATTAATTGTTTTTTTATGAAATATTACCACACTGAATTGAACACTGAGTTTGGATAAGCACGAAGCCGGTGTAAATGGAGTCAGGGAGCATGCGTGAGAGCTAAGTTCCCTAGACAGCGCTGTCTAATAGAATTCTCATCATGACAGAAATGGTCTCTACATACTGTCCGGTACAGCAGTCATTATTCACATGTGGCTCCTGAGCAATTAAAGAGGTGGCACTTTCTAATTTGAAGTTAATTAAATATAAAAAACTACAGTGACTAGCAGCTCTTGTGTTAATAGAAGGAAGCAGTGTAAGATCTGCCAGTGGTTATAAAGAGAGACAACACAGAAGAACAACACAAGAATGTGAGTCACCTAGGGAACTTCCAGTGCACCATTTCAGAAGCCATTATTACAGACACTACCATAAACTTGGGTATATATTCTCATATGTTTTTTATCATTAATATTTTTAAATATGCATCTTGTACCTTAATTTGAAACATATCACTGAAAGAAAAACCACCTAGGACAGTTTATAATAAGGAGAGAATACTGAACAACATAAAAAAATTGAAAAATGCTAATGCATAACCATAAAAAAACAGAAACACACACACACACAAACAAAAATAAAAACAAACAAAAATATTTTGCTACTGTGAGTGCTCCTTGCAATTTATTGACCAAAAAACCTTTTTCATTTTTCTAATGCATTATTCAAAGAACTTAATGAGTATATTTATAGTTTAAAATTAAACATTCATTAATATTTTCTAGTCTTAAAGACATGTTCTCAATATCCCTCCTAACATTCACTAAAATACAACTTGAAATTCCTACCTACAGTGTTAAGAAAAAGTTTCCTTACTTTGGAAATCATATATTTACAAGGCAAATATGTGACGGGACAGCCCTGTGATTCCAGTACTGATTCCAGTTCAAAGCCAGTGTAGACTACACGAAGAGACTTTGTCTCGATTACAATAAAGATCATGATGGTGGAGATGGTGGTGGTGGTGATTTAAATGAGAACTAAATACAGAGAGTAAAAGAGAAATGCCAGCCTAAGACTCTCTTACTCCACTGAACATGTATAAAGCTCCAGAAATCTAATGCCCTCCGTGAGACAACTGTAATTTAGAGTGTAGCATCAAGCCTGAACAGACTAGAAAATGCTAGAGTCTCAAAGATCTTAGACCTTCAGTAAGATGGTCAACTAAACGTCCAATGAAAGTAGACTGCAAGAAAACTGGTTCTGAGAACTCAGAACAAATAATGTAGTAGAGAGAAAAAATGGCAAGTACAAATGGCAGGATTAGAAAAGGGGTGTATATAGTAAAAAGGGTCTGATGTACGTTCTCTGAATAGGAAAAAAAAAACTATTTTAAGGGTGAATAGCAGAAATTTTCAGAAAAAAAAAAAAGACAAACTATTGAAGGAACTTGAAACAATCTCTTAAAAAGTAAATCCTATCGTTAGAAAAATACTCTATAACATCAAGGACATAGAAAAGAGCCAAGAAAGATACAGCAGACGTCCTACAAAGGAATGTGCTTTAGATGGGGTCCAAACACTCTCAAAGAGAGGGGAAGAAGAGAAACTAAGGACATGCTAAGAAAACATATGTAAGAAGTAAGTCTTCTGCATCATGAGATCCTCCCTTCTAAAGCACATGCAAATAAAACTTCAGGCAAGAATTAGTCAGAGAAAGACACTGCCATCAACAAACTCTAAGGAACTCTAAGTAGATACCTGAATTAATATCTACCTATACTATTAAAAAGAAAAGGATACAATTAAAATTTCACTCAAATTACTATATAAATTAGTAATTGATATTCAAGGATTCCTTAACTCAAGAGGAAACTAAAGATTGATACTTACTTCTCTCCCTTTTTAATTACATGCTTATGTATTTAAAATAAATTTTGGTCTATTATGAAATCAGAAAAGACTCATGCTTTCAATAAAGAAAAGATAAATGAAATGAGAAATCAAAATTCTATACAAAATAAGGTTAAAGGAGAAGAAGCCACAAAAACAGAAGGAAATGAGGAAAGTTGCAGCAGGTAAACAGAGGGCTCAATGTAGAAATTCAAACGCAGATGCTGGATAGTAATTCCAATGCATTTGTAAGTTAATACAAAACTAAACTACCAGTTAAGAACAAAGAGTATCAAACTATAAACCAAGCACATTATTACTTGTGGTAGGCATGCACAGCTACACGCACTAACATAAGCAAAGGTAGGAACCTCAACAGTAAAGGAAAACATAACCTCTACATAGATGTGTAGAGGAAAAATCCACTTCAATCATGATAGAAAAGACAAAAGACAGACAGATTGGTGAAATGGCTTCAATATTAGAGGAGGTTGGCATCCCCAGGTCCCAAAAGAGAGCAGGAAAGAACCAACTCCAAAGATAACACTGACCTCCACACGTGATTGTGGCTGCATGTGCCCATGTGCACATGTCACACACAATCACGAGGGGAATAAAATTTTTTAAATGAGTTAAACCAAGTTACATGAATAGTGAAAATGCAGTGGAAGAAAAGGAATGGCAAGTTCAAATATCAGGACAGAACTTGCCATAGGGCAGGGGTTTATGATTGTTTTTTCTAAGGATATGAACTTTTAAAGGCTACAATAGTGCATAAACCAACCCTGTTGGTAGGTGTTTTACTATAACTACAAACAGTCCTTTCAATATTTTTAATATTTTGCTTTTAAAAAATTAAAACAGATCAAATATACTAGTGACGTCAAAACCTTTGTCTTAAATAAAGACTTCTTCAGATCATGTTGGTCCCAGTGAGCACACTGCTTGCCGCCAGCTTTAAACACTAAGGGAACATACTTTGTGTACCCAGCCAAGAATGTTGACAAACAAGACTATGGAATTAACACTCAGTGCACTAAATAATGATAAACAAACATGTTTACTTGTTTAGGTGGAAACATATTTCCCTGCAAAATTCACTGAAATTATTTTGTCAAAGTTTTATCAAGACAATCAAACCTACCTTTAAGTAGACTAAGAAAATGTCTGCAAAATGAGAAAACATCTCTTAAAAAACTGAAAAAGCAAAATGTATATACAAAAAAAAAAAAATGACTTTATTATACTGAGTACACTTGACAGGTACACCAAAATTAGAAAACAAAGATGTGATGCATCCTATAGCTAATCTGACATATACATAAGTGGGTAAGAACTATACATGTTTGAGAGCAATCAGAATGATGTTAGTGTCTACCTGTTTCTACTTTTACCCAATGCATTCAATCACTCAAACAGAACTATTGTCAAGATTCACTGAAAGTTATATTTGGTAATTTGAAAAAATTAATCTTTTCACTAGTGTTCAAACCTGGCTACAAACTGTCACAAAGAATACTGAATAATCAATGAACTTCCTCAAACAGAAGAGCTTTACAGACTTCACATCAAATGTTCATAAAAAAGAGGCAAAAGAGCAGGTCTTTAATACCTGGTTTTCGCATACTTCCCCATCTGCGTGATTGAAGATTAACATTGCTCAGAATTGTCAAGCAGTTTCCATAATTTGATGAAAAGTTCTGAGAAATTCCATGGCCAGGTTGGGGGAGGCAGGACTAATTTGAATGGCAGGAAGGCTAGATTTCCCTATATTTAGTTTAACTAAATTCTAATTCTGAAGCAGTACTGTAGACAGACCATTGATCAGTTCACTGCACTTTATCCATAGCATTCAAGAATTTTAAGTGCTGTGTGGAGACAAACATTTATGAACTTAGAACTTGGAAGCCCAAAGCAGGAAGACTGCAAGTTCCAGGATAGCTAGACCCCATCTAAACTAATAATAAACATACCACCACAACAGGAAAAACTCTTATCTGTCCAGTGAAATCTGATATCTAATAATGATCCAAAAAGCTCATGGATGAGTCACATGCTGTGTGGACAGAAGCAGACATGGAAAGCTGACTTTCTGGGCAGATCAATCTGATAGGTCATACAAGGAAAGACTGAAGAGCTGCTCACTGGCATATAGCAAAGTGTTACAAGGCATTCCTCTAGTGAAAGATGGGGAGAACAAATAATCAAGAAATTCTCTTAGAAAGATTGCTCCATCTAGACTACTAATTATTTTCACCTAAAAGAACTTCATACAAATATAGTGACTTGCAATAATATGTCACAAAAATCTCTGTACCCGGAGAAAAAACTGTCTATAAGTATTTAATGGTATTTTAATGATTTTCTTTGAATGAGAATACAGAATATAATTTCTCCGTATTTTGAGGTAAATTTTTAACAGGTCATCCAACCCATCATATACGCCCAGATTAATTTATACAAAACCCTTAACATTTAACTCCTCTGCTATCCTCATCATCTATTTTACAAAAAGGATGGAGAGGGAACAGGGAAGAAGTTGTTGGGTGAATAGTTACACTGGGAAAGCAGCCAGCACAACATCAGTGACCTCATCATGTCAGACTTTAATCTACCTTTTCTACTGAAAACATATGAAGACTCCCTGGTTGCTTGTGCCTAACATGATAAGCAGATATGCGTGTAGTTGTCTCCCCCATTTACCTCAAAACACCCTTTCACTGCGATTAAACTCCATAGAAACAGGGATGTCTTTCTCAAGCCACACTCTCAATATAGCACTTGAGAAAAGAGTAGGTTCTTGATAAATATTTGTGTGTTTGTGAATGGCACATTCTGCATCATGTGCATACATGTACATAGGTGTACGAGCACATACTGTGCACACATCACAGGTTCATGTCAGGTGCCTTATTCAAATCACTCTCCACCTTATTTGTGGAGACAAAGTCTCTTGCTGAACCCAAAGCTTGCCATTTTGTCTAAACTGGTTGGCCAGAAATCTGTAGCTTGCCATTTTGTCTAAACTGATTGGCCAGAAATCTGTGGAGGTGCTCCTGGTTTTAAATCCTCAGTGACAGAAAATAAAGCTATGTCACCACATCCTATCTTTTACATGGGCATTGGGAATCCTAACTCAGGTCCCCATACTTGAATGCCAAACACATTACTAATGGAGTCATTTCCCCAGGCTCTAATAAACATGCTTAAATCTATATATTTTACAAGTATAAATTGAGCTAGAAACACAAATTACTCATTTTACAAATATATCTATCAAATTCTCTATTCAATCTCTTTCTAATAATAAACAGGCTAAAACAAGAGAAAAAAGGGACAAATAAATTAAGCTTCATTGTTTTCAGCCAACAACTCTCTTGCATTTCTCACACGTTTAAGAACAGACTGATGAAGAGCATGAACAGCACACAGGAAAGCCTTTATCCCCCGGCCATCTTTAGGCCATAGTCTCATAAACACACCAGAAGGAAAAACCCATAAAACTGAACTATGACAGAGATTATGTGGTTATTGTTTGTCCCTATTCACCTCCATGTCTTAAAACCTAAGGCTTTTGTATCAAATATTTTTGCAGCCAAAGACTTTCTCCTCTTAGAGTCAAACCTAAATATGTCCAAAACAGTACTTATCGGGGAGAATAATCAAAGACGCAAAGACATTATTCTTTATACCAACACCAACCAACTGAACTATTCCATTGTGGCTTTCCACTTCTTTACCCATATTGTGGACATAAATATGTATACATACATTCTATCTAAAAACCAACTACTTACATAACAAAAAGCCAATGACCATCTTTCTCAAATACATTTTCAGACTCTGACTACTCAAATATTTACTGACAACTGCTTAAGTTATTTCAAGGATATTCTAGTAAAGACAACCACCTAATTCAGAGTCAGCATAAAGTCTCTATGAAAACTTAATTCTGTCCTGTAATCTAGCAAAATTTTAAATGGGGTCAGTTTGTCACCATTACTTTGCCTTTTAAATTAAAACACAGTATTTCTCAAATCAAAATTTCTCAATGGCAACAAAATATAGCCCAATCTGAAAATATGCAAACTTGATCTATAGAAAAAGATATGGTATGGATGTCACATAAAAGACACCCAGCTAAATTTGGATTTCAGATGAGTTTTGTTGTTCTGGTTTTGTTTGGTTTTGTTGGCTGGTTGCTTAATAAGCTTAAAATTCTAACTTGATTTTACATCCTACCTCCTTGTATTTGTTAAATACAGCAGCATTAATCTGTAGCCATTTTAAAAAGAGGGAAATAATGAACAACTAGTATGCCTGGCTGTGTCGAATAAGAATCAGCATGCATCTTAACAATATGAAAGTAAAACACTCATATTAAACTGATAAATTTTTATTATGACTGTTCTCTGACAAAACAAGTTTAAGAATTTTATAAAACTGTTTTAAGTCCATCAGTTATGATTTTCTTACTAAGTGAGAACTTTTTTGTTCATGAATATATTTTATGTTCTTTCCCTAATAATTTTTTTAGTTTGAGACTATACTATTGCACCATTTCTTCCTTCCCTTTCATCCCCACCCAAACCCTCTTATGACCAAGCCCCTTGTTCTCTTTCAAATTCAAGGCTTTCTTTTTTTGTTATATAGGTATGTGTGTGTAGGGGTATGTGTGTGTGTGTGTGTGTGTGTGTGTGTAGGGGTATGTGTGTGTGTGTGTGTCTGGGTGTGTGTCTGGGTGTGTCTGTGTGTCTGTGAGTGTGTGTTCCTAAAAACATAATTCAACACACTTAGATGGATGTTACTTGTATGTTTATGTTTTCATAGTGACCATTTGGTATGGGTTTTTACCTTAAGAAACTGGTCATTTATACTAGCTATTTGAATTTAAACTAAATAAAAATGGCATTGGTGATGTGTGTTCAATTAAGTAACATGCTACCATGACATCCAGAGATGAGTTACCTCACAGGATTACTGGTCAATGATACTCGCAGTGACTCCAGATATGTGAAAAGTCTCTCGTCTGTGTACCCCATTTTCAACTCATGGATAAACTCCTGAGGTGAGATCTGTCGACTACTTCTAAGACTTCCCTGTAAAACAAATCAAAAGAAAGGTTTTTTAACTCATGTTCCATGAAGATTATCTGTAAAATATGAAAATCATCACTACTTTCCTAGTAACAGCTAGATACAACAAAATTACTATTTTGAGGTGACATTATTCTAACTAAAAAGCTATAAATTCATAATTTTATTCACAAATGATTATTTAAAAAAACACTGGCTGTTTTGAAAATGAAAATAATTGTTTTATCAAATGTAACATGTCATGGAGAGTTATTAAGTACATACTATTAGAAACATAATAAAGTAACATTTAGGCACATTTGACTGTTGAAACTCAATAAAAAACAATTATTTTCATTTCAAGACCTTCAATGTATTTTTAATATCATTAGTGAATCTCAAGACATCCTCTGACCAACATTTCAATAGGAGGTACCCAAACCTGGTTTTAAATTTGGCAAATCCATAGTTTCTAGGGTAAGTATAAAGCCCTGTGCAAGGTAACTCCAAGGAAACTTTTATGTGAAAAAAAGTTTATGTGTGGTGCGCACACACACGCACGCGCACACACACACAATTTATATATATATATGTATATACATATATATATATATATGGCTCGTAAAGCTCAATTTCAATATCCTTTTGCAAACATCCTAACATTAGTTATCCCTCTCCAACCTCCTTTCCTGCACTGCTCCACTAATCTTCCCACCTAAACCCCCTGTCTTTTTATTCTCTGTTCCCATTCTTGTCTGTTGTTCCATCATATATACCCGCTACCCCTTAAGATCATTCTTACTCTCCCCACAAATGGTTCCTTTCTACTTGGCTGGTTCTACAGGTACTCCATACTGCACACATATGCAAAGATACACACACACACACAAATTACACAGTAATACTTAAAACAATAGCACAAGCATGTACAAAGAAAAAATCAGCTGATGAAAAAAGACAGACAATAAACTGGTAAAGTCCCACTATACTCTTAATATTCCAAGGGGGATTTTGGAAAAACCTAGTATATATAAAATATGGGTTCAAAGACCTAGAATTCCTTCATTACTTGAAACACATGAACTGCCTACTAAAGTTGAGCACATCACATCAGCTTGGTTTTAATTGTTGAGAAGGCTAGCATAACTTTGGGTACAATCCCCAGTACCATCAAATACACACACACACGCACACGCACATGCACACACACACGCGCACACACACACACACGCACACACACACACTGTACTATTAATAGTAAGTACATTAGTGAGAAACATAACCAAATGGGAGAAACAAGCATAGTATGAGATGTACAATTTTGACTACGGTGATCAATGAACGCCCCACAGGTGGGAATTCAAAGGTCTCTGCCATGCCTGGTGGAATTAGAGTCTAAAGAAACAAAAGAGCTGGCACTGAGGCTGAAAGCTTCCAGGCTACTAAAATAACTTGGAAATACTATGAACATACAACCTAAGAGCAACAGCAGAGACCTGTTCAGAAGGTGTGAATGGATTCCAGATAGGAAATGAGAAAGACATCCAGGTAACAATAAGGAAAACGCTGAGATCACATGTAGAAAGAAAAGAAGTTGAGCACATTCAAACACAAGTTAAAAATCTAGTACTTCTTTTGTCCGTTTCTTTTGCTTTATTAATTTGCCAAAACATTATGCAACAAGACATAACTAGCAATGAAAGGCAAATTTCTTTTAGGGAAACTGTTTTTGCTCTTGATGATATCAAAGAACAATACATACTATAACTCACTATACTATATACTGTAATACTCGTATCTACTCACTATAACTGTATCTAAAATCTCAAAGACTTATTCTCAAAATAGAATAAAAGGCTCATTTTCTCATTTACTTATCAGTTCTGGAGATGACTGTGATAACAAAGTCAAGTGGTGGATGGATCATCTCTGTAGGGAAGTCATTAAAGACAATGGTGCTGCTTAGTTACAGGAAGAAGAATCAATGAGCTAAAAAGCCAAATCTCCTAGAAATAAGAAAGACTATTAGTAACTGTTAACATCTCTGTGTGATGCACCCTAGTAGGGCAGCAGCCCATTCTGACTAATTCACAAGTCCTTTGCAAGATGCCTGCATTCAGTGAATGGATGTGGTTACAATAAAATGCAAATAAAAGAATGGAAATAAGAACAAAAAAGGAAATCAATCACCCAGAAAATATCCATATTACATACTAGAGATTACGAAACAAATGCTTACTTAGCAACATTTCAGATAAAGCACAGGAAAGAAACCAACTAATTAAAAAATTAATTTAAAAAACAACTTCCTTACCAAAATAAAAATAAAAGTATAAAGGAAATAAAATTGAGAGGGAGGAAAATGTATAAAGAAAGAGAAACCCTCCTTCTCAACCCCAGTCTCCAGTTCCTTTCATTTCACCTAACTTCAAAGGAAGCAGAGGGTACAGGGAGATGGGAAGTATGCTTGCTGCCGCATATCTTGAAATCCATTAGCCATAAAGATGAAAATACTTGAAAAGCTTTATCCCCTGTGGTATCAAAACACATTAGTGAGATAAGGATGTCTGCCTGACATCACAAAAATTAGAAGGATATTTATCCCACATAATTTTTAAATCTTCTTTAATCCCTTGGTGAAATTTATTCTAAAATACCAAATGCAAGATGGAGAAAAGTAGAGATTATGCCGTTCATATTCTTTACTAAGGATATCCAAGGGCATAAAAGGTAACAAGCACACATTTATTCACACTCCTACCCTTGCTGTTCTCTAAACCCAAGCAGTCCCGTTCTTGCTAAGTGACTATTAAAGGTAATAGTAGCCATTTCCTTTGACCTGTCTTCACCAGATTCTTTTGTTCCTGCCTGAGGACCTCCCTCCTTTCATCTCAGCTTAGCTAAAAGGCAAATTCACTAGCCTAGATCATTTTTTTGTATAGTAAGTCAGAATCCCATGTCTGACAAAATAGCCATGTACAGTTACCAGTGGAGAGTAGTGACAGAGTGGCCTGCTCACCTCTGTCAAACAATTCAATGATTTTTATACAGCTTTGAAGAAACTATCATTTAATGCTGACTTACTTCTTAAATTATAAAGAGAAAATCCATGGTCTAGATATATATACAAACTCTGCAGGAAAATGGCACCTGGAAATACCAGCAAGGACTCATCCCTGACCTCTGTGTACCCAATAGTGTTCAATATGATGGCTTCTAATGACCAGAGACATACTTCCACAACTGCTGCTCGCTCTTTTCTTCACTAAAATATCCCTCAATCCTCAGTAAAAATACCCAAAATTCACCATGTAGCATTCTCTATTGTTCTTAATACATTAGTTTTTTAACTTTCCTTAAAACTATAAAGAGTGCCAATTTTAAATATAAATATCCAAAATATATAGCTGCTAAAGATTAACAAAATCAAAACTTAGATGACAAATATAAACAGGCTGAGGTAAAGTTAGGTATTAGAATAAGGCCTTCTCTGTCACGTACTTTGTATTTTAAAGTAGGAAAAGTAAAAACAGAAAGCAGCCACTGATATCAGTAGAATACATATAATGTCCAATTCTTCAGTGTCTTACATAGGTGCATGTATCTACCTCTAGACTTCTAAGTCCATAACCACAAGTTAACTAGCGCTGGTCCTTCAGGCTTACATTTTCTTAATTCCAGATAGATAGATAGATAGATAGATAGATAGATAGATAGATAGATAGATAGATCCCAATACCAAGAATAATTTTAATGAGTTTATGTCAATAATTTAAGAAGACAGCAGAGTCACCACAAGGGTAGTCAGCAGCACATCACTGCCAAGAGGATAATTACAACCTAACTACTACGATGTATACTATTATTCGAATGCATTGCAATAATTCTCTTGAATTTTTAAATGATTTCAAGCATGTCTAATGTCACTGACCAACAAAAACACTAAGCTGTGTCAGCAGCATAAATTACTCATTTTCGGAACATCTACAACTCAAATCAACTTGTAGGACCAATAAAACCCCACATGATTTTATACAGACTCAAAACAGAAACATGGAAGCTAAAAGTACCAGAGACAGGTTCACTGATGACCCAAGCTACATTTCATAAAAATTTCCCTGGTTAAATCAAGCATTTAATGAGCAGCATTATATATCAAGACCTGCCTATAGCTCTGGAAACCTGTTACCTATATATTTAAAATAGCACATGTTGGGGCTGGAGAGGGAGTTCAGCAGTTAAGAGCACATAATGTTCTTGCAGAGAACTGGAGTTCAGTGCCAGCATTGACATCAGGTGCTCCCAGCCAACTGCAACTCCAGCTCCAGGAGACCCACCATCACCGTCTTCTCAACTCCACAGACAGCTGCGCTCATGTACACTTACCCACACTGATGCACACACACTACACGATTAAAATTAGTTCAAATATTTTTTTTAAAATAGTGCATGCTAAAAGTTTAGAATTACCAAGTAAAAGGTACAAAGATATATAATAATAACAAAGGTGCCTGTTTAGTTTCTAAATACTCCACAAAGAAAAACGTTAAAGCCTAACAAACCAATATTAATTTTCGAAAATTATATATTAATTTGAAACAATTTTTATAAATTCAACAAACTTTATAATTTCATTATCTATCAGTACTTACAATATAACCTCTATTGTACACTTTTTCCTACATTGGCCATTACCTTCAATAATACACTTATTTCTTCCCTATGTGTATGTTTATTTCTTTGCCTATTTGTGTACATGTCCTAATGTCTGCATGTGTTTGGGTGGTCGCATTTGTCTGGTCAGGTGCACACAGATGTGAATGCTAAAGTTAAGATCATTCTCAGCATCTTCCTTGATTGCTCTCCATCTTCAACATGATTAGGGTCCCTTGATAAATGTGAGGCACTGATTCCAGCACTCAACATACAGAGTCTACCCTGGGGATACTCAGTCTCTGTCTGCTGCACTACCACAGAACTACAGCTGTGCTGCCATGTCTAGCTTGCTTTTAAGTGGCCACTAGGGATCCAAATTCCTTTTCCTTATCTTCAATCGTGCATGGGAAATGCCTTACCTGCTGAGCTATCTCCCTAGCCCTACCTATTTCATCATACACACACACACACACACACACACACACACACACACACACACACACACACACACACAAGCATGTATTTATACAGGAGGGATGCCACGCAGGGGTCAGAGAAAAACTTGAAGGACCAAGTTCTCTCCTTTCACCATGTAAGTTGGGAGAATCACAATAAGGTCATCAGGCAAGGAGGCAGGTACCCTTAACTACTGAGCCATCTTGCAATCATTTATACTTGCTTTTTGTTACTGAAGTAACAGTTTTCAGCAAATAAGTATATAAGATAACGTATACTAGTTAGCAGACAAAAAATTACATAAGACTGTTCAACTGTGAAAAGAAAACAAGAAAGAGAAAAAAATGAAAATTTAGAAAGAAGGGAAGAAATTTTAAAATGCAGTAAATCCAAACTAAAGGGACTTTAGGTCACTTAAACAAGTTAGTATATTAACATATTAAAGGTACAATGAATCTACAGTATTAAATTGCAAGTTACCAATATGAATCTTCCTCCCATTTCTCTCTCCCCATTTGGGGGGGGGGGGGAGAGACAGACAGACAGACAGACAGATGAGGGAGTGAGTTAGGGATTCCTATAGAAAGAAAAATGAAAATGTACAAATGTGTGCATGCATTCATACATGTTTTCCATATACAGATACACAATCGGCTCTCCAAATCTTCAGTCCATGCAACTAAAATTCCACCAACAGCCTATCAAGTATTTTGCAATAGATCTCTTCTGTATTGAACATGATCAGACTTTTCTTGATATTTATCTTATTATTTCTCAAACATTAAAATATAATGACAAATTACATTATTCTTTGGAAACATGGAACATTCAACTGATTTAAATTCATCAATATGTTATCGATTAGTAAAAGCAAAATTACAGGACATAGGTAGATACAAATAGGACATTTGTTGTGTTTAGTCAGTGAAAGTTCATCAAGTGGTATGCTTATCTGGATGTTGCTACATGAATATAAACTAAATATTGCAAAACATTTTTAACTTTAATAACTTTTCTGAATTTTTCACTATTTCTAAAATTGCGTACTTTTACGTTAAATTCTGGAATATCATGTGTTTCCTGGTTGAATAATAAAAGGTAAATTTACGTAGAGTCACATAGGCCACTTGCCTCTACTCAACATCTTCAGAGCATGCTCAGAAAGGAAAGATGTTTAGTTTCATCTAAGCAACACTGATTAAAGACAATAAGAGCCCGAGGATGGAGGTGGAGGAATTGATAAAATAAACATAGATATTCTAATTTGCCAGCTCTATTTGATGGTTCAATGAAGAATAAAGATCTGCTTGGCACATCTGAGCAGACAGAACACCAGAGTGATGCTCTCGGTCATTGGTTCATTATCTTCTTTATTATGTTGATTACATTTATTAAAAAAAAAAGAAAGAAAGCCACAACAACTTCTCTGGGCACTTACTATAAGGGGACAGGGGCTGAGAAAACACCAGATGTTCCAGTCTTCAAAATTAGGCAATTTGCTTTCAGTTCCTCCAGGTAATTGTGCAATTATTTGCCTCCGTGATTCTGAGCTGTACTTACAAGTGTCACAGGGAACACTGACAGCTGAAGTCATCCTTCCTTTTTCTTGATTTAAGAAACCACCTGCCATGCTTATATACCTACCATTCTAGACAGCAAAGTTCCGATGAGTCAGCACATTTGTAAAAGCCAATACCGCAGTTGTAGCAATGGTTCAGTGGCTCGGACCAGGGTTTGTGCTTTCAGGGCACTGAACTTTGATTCCCAGCAACCATATGACAGCTCACAACCACCTGCATTTCCAGCATGAGGGATCTAACACCCACCTTTGACCTCCACAGACACTGCTTGCGAGTGGTACATGGACATGTATGGAGGCATATCCATACACATTAAAAATAAAAACAAAAGGGAAAAGTTCAAGCTCTTACACACTTTCTAAATTATGTAATAAAGATAAAGGATGAGTGTAGGAGGATACATAAAGAACAAAACAAAGATATTTGAATCATATCCTGCCATAACCAGTTAGGAGACAAGAAAGTCAGAGCTTCTCTATGTAAGAAAGATATTCTGTGGTTACAGAGTGCTGGCAGCTGCAAACCTGAAAGACATTTTGAATACACTTCTATCACCATCACTGTAAGCATGTCTTGTTTGCAATAAACACCTCGTAAAGTGCAGTTCTAAATCAAACCACAAGAAGAAAGGTTGAGCCTGCAGACTGCAAGATATAGATAAGCTGGAAACACTGAATTATCAAATCAGAAGCAGTGGGAGCCCAGCACCAGACTGTTGTTCTAATGTTCATCTCACAACCAAGGTGATATGGGAAAAGCAAAACATTGCAGTATTTCCCCAAATGTGCTAATATGAACAGACATTACATGAATAATTCTTTTTTGTTTGTTTGTTTGGTTTTGGTTTTTTTGAGACAGGGTTTCTCTGTGTAGTCCTGGCTGTACCTGGAACTCACTCTGTAGACCAGGCTGGCCTCAAACTCAGAAATCCACCTGCCTCTGCCTCCCAAGTGCTGGGATTAAAGACGTGCACCACCATCACCTGGCTATATGAATAAATCTTAAATGAGAGGTTAACAGACTTTGTGAACTTACTATGTCTAATCTAAAAAAAAATTAACAAAGTAGCCATCTAACACTGGTAGACTTCTAACATCCTTTTAAACTGATCATTTCTAAGGTGCTCAGTATAACACAATTTTCCACCTAAAGAGACAATTAGAATGTACCTATATCTGCCATGTACCATTATACTGAGTACTAAATTGCACAATGAATAAAAGTCTGTCCATGAGAAGGGTGGGAAAGGACATCCAGTGGTTGCAAAGTAAGACTATATATGAATCTAGTCTCTGCAAGCAAAAAAAAAAAAGAGAGAGAGAGAAAATATACAAATTATTGCCATTTTACACAATAGCCTTGAGATGAAACTGTATAATCATATAAAAATAAAAGTGAGAACTTTCCTGCTAGGTATGATTGAAAACTAGGTTGGTTATACGAGTACTTGAGTCTGTGTGTCTCCAAGTGTGTATGCAAGTAGGTATACGTGCACATGTAAACCTCCTGTGGAGGTCAGAAAATCCAAGACCATGGGCAACTTATGGAAGAAAGAACAGAGGAAGCAGAAAAGAGCACACTTAAAATGGCATGCATCTTTTGAAATTTCAAAGCCCACTTGTAGTGACACACTTCCAGCAAGGCCACACCTAATGAGACTAGCTAAACAGCTACCAACTGTGGAGCAAAACTTCAAAATCTTGGACTGTGGGGGTCATCACATTCAAACCATCACACAAGGCAAGCACTTGATGAACTGACTACATCTCCAGCCCTCAAAAACCAGTTCTTGATAGATGGGGACTAGACAGGAGAATGGCACTAACACAGGACAAGGCATCTGCTACCTGCTCATCTTGCTACTTGCAAGTTCAGGTGACTTGATAGCAGATCAATTACAGATGTCTCAATTACAGATAGCTGAGACAACTGGAGCATTTTAGGGACACCATAGCTACATTATAAATTATAAACATGGGAAGAATGGACACAGAGAAGTCACAGAACCAGAATGTGACATGCACACACCCCATACCCCACACCAAGGAAGTAACTTCTACCCACTGGGTTAGTCAGGTTTCTACTCATTATAATATATGTCTACCATAATTCAATTTTCAAAGAGAAAGGTTTATCTACACTATATTACAGAAATTTCAGTCTGTGATCACTTGGTCTTGTTTCTTTAGGCACGTAATAGTAAGGAAAACTACTCCACTCTCAGGGACTAGAAGTAAAAGAGGAAGAGGGGAGGCTGAGAGAGACAGTATTCCATCCAAGGCACAGTAACAGTCTTTTTTCTTTTATACTTGGACCCACATCCTAAAGTTTCTTCCACCTCTCAATAACATCATGGGCTGGGAACTAAGATCTAACACAAAGGTATCCAAGATACATTCAAAGTCCCTATCACAGTAACCATAGGTACCAGGAATTCACTGTAAAAAGACAAATACAGTTAATACACTCAAGCAACTATAAGGAACACACCCATGAGCCTCAGAGGACACAAAGCCAAGAAGGCAAGTTCAGGAAGACTTCTATGAAAGAATACATCGTTCACATTCTTAAAATGTTATCAAGAAAGACTAAGGTAACAAGAATGGTTCAAAAAAGTATCCTCACATCACTCAAGAAACCCAAACATTATATCCACAAGGCACTTTAAAAGATAAAATATAAATCAGATATGATGGCCCACACCTACAATCCCAGCACCCAGGATGCTGAGGTACAAGTTATTTGAGTCCAGGGGTAGCCTAGGCAATGTAACTGCAGGGCAAGCCAAGAATGTATCACGATGCTCGTGTCTCAATTTTTCTAATCCATAAAAAGACAAAATATTGACAGAAACTTCCGGTTAGTAGGCAGGCATAAAAGATCTTCGAGCAAACAACCTGAAAATCATTTAGTTGTGAACTATTTTAAAATCTCAACATTTCTAAACCATTGCTTTCCAACTTCATTTCCTACTACTTTACTGTTTAATGGCTTCACTCTAGACAAGAGACAGCACCTTATCCAACTAAATAGAGACTGGCTTTCTCTACGTGGATATATCTTCATGAAAAAGACACTACACATGCTCAAATCCTACCTGCCTTTCAACATGTCTATCTCCTTTTCCTTCTGCCTCTTCTTGCTTTTTTGAGACAAATGTTATGTACCACCATTGGCTTTCCTCAAACTCAAAACAATTTTCCTGGTTGAGGGTCTGGAGTTCTGTGTTCACAGTTATGTACCACCAAAACCTGGCTGCTCTCCTTCCAAAGGATATTTCTAATATCCACAATTTCAACCTCCGATTCCTGCTTAATTCTACCAGACATACTATCACCGGTTTATTGTTAATTTGTGCATTACAAAAGAACTTATAATTATCTAGAAGAATTTTGTAAGCCCGGCTTTGACAATGACCATGTAAGGACTGTTGGTCTAAAACATGCATTGCACTGTCCACTACGCATTTGTTGCACATCTAATGTGTTCTACATGTTGAAAACTACAAAAGAAATAAAGCCAGCAGAATTTATGCTAATTTCCCAGTGCTTAGGGGACAGCCTCCTAGATCTTCAGCTTCCCTGCTATGCGGGGCACTGATTCTGCATCCTATTGACTGTACCTCCTGAACCTTGACATCTGAACCAAACAAGCATACCTTCTGATGGCCCACAAGAGAAACAAGGAGATACACCTATGTGGAACAGATGTCCTCTACTCAAGTGCTAAGACACTAAGGAGGAATCTGAATAGAAATATTAATCGTTACAAATAACCACAGGAACTCTTTTAGACTCAGACCTGCTATTACTACATATTTATTGATTGTACAAGCCACAAAGTAGTAGGTACCTGGTTAGGATTGTTCATCACAGTACCACCTCTGGTCACCTATAGAAAGTAGGAGAGCTGGTCCTAGGGCCATGAGAGCAGGAGAGCTGGCCCTGCACCTCACCTGCTACAGCACTCAGGATAGTGGGCCCCAAAACCATACCTGGGCAACAGAACAGAGGTAGCCATGGAACGTGGGGGATGCAGGTGTGCCAAAGGTTAGCACAGGAGAGCATGCCCTGCCTCTTGTCTGCTAAGTGGTACCACAGATGAGAGAAAGCCACTCTCTTCCCATCCCTCATCCCTTGCCATCTGTAGCAGACAGGAGAACTGGCCATGTCCCTTCCCAGCTGCAACACTGAGGAGAACAGGCCCTGAACCTTGCCTAGGCAGCAGGGCAGAGGTGGCCCTGGTTGCAGAGATTGCTGGTGAACTGGCCCAAGGCTGTGAGCACAGGAGAGGCAGTGGGCTAACCAGTTCAGGTACCTCTTGGGTCCAGACCCAGAGCTTTGAATTGGCCCAAACCTAACTCAACCCCATCAGTGAACTGTGGGAGTATATAAAGGAACTAGTGCCACAGATCGAAAACTACAGGATCTCCGTGACACAGGCCAACAACAGGATATCAGAGAGGCATCCCAGCGAGGGTCCAGTATTGATAGAGCAGCAGAAGCCAGAGGCCTCATACTAGACCAAGAATCATTGCAATTAACATTTGCAAGTAAAGAAGTGTGGACAAGAGTCTGCTGTGGGACACACTGTGACACACTACAGCTTCTACAATGAGTTTTTTTTTTTTTTCCCCTCAGTTATGGAGCAGGTTTCAAGGGTAGAGGGCAGGTATGAGAGGAGAAGGAGAGATAAGTGTTATTCGGTGCATGATGTGAAATTCACAAAATATCAAGAAAAAGTTTAAAAACATTACACTGTTATAGAGAATGCCTAAAAGTAAAACTGATGACAGAAACACTTGTCCTGTATCTAACTACTAGTGTCATCCTGAGGTGATCTTAAAGCAGTTATCATTGAATCCTACAGCCATTTATTTCTATACCGGCTACCTTTCATAGGCACTGTTATCAAATGTTAAATCAGCTACCAAACTAAAGGGAAGGGAAAACCCACCAACCTATGGTCTTAGCAACCAAAGTGGGAAGTTACAAAAGTGTACAAAGGACAGCAAAAACTCAGGTATAGACAGAAAAGGAAACATAATTAAGTATCTTTCTAATTGGTCAACAGAAAAATGAACAAATACAGTGGTCACCAAGATGAAAGGGTATCAATAAAACATTGTTTCATATGATGTACTTAAAAATGAACAATTATCATGTATAGATATAAATTATGCGTGAGATATTTAAAAATTAAGACATTATTCTTCATAAATCACATTATGAAAATTCAAAGATCCTGTATATTTATTTTACGTATATAGATATTTTGCCTGCAAATATGTCTGTGCACCACATGTGTGCCTAATGCCCACAGAGGCAGAAGGTACTGGATATCCTGGAACTGGAATTACAAGTAGTTGTGAGATACTAAGTGAGTGCTGGGAACCAAACCCAGGTTCTCTGAAAGAGCAACCAGTGCTCCTGATGGTATAAAATTTAATAAGTCACTGCTACACATTTGTATGTACCAGAAGCAATAAGCCATTTATTTCAGAGGAACTAGGCTATCCTATCCTCTATTTTGATGACAGGTTAATAATAGCTTGAATAGAGTCTATACATAAAATAGTAAATAAATAGTAAACAAAAGACAAGTATCTTGAATGCAGCATTTCATACTTAAATTTTTAATAAATTACATTTAAATGTTGGAGTTTAACATCTGTTTTCCAATTAATGTCTAATCACCTCAGCAATAGTGATGACTCATAACTAAATGAGATCACATTGCTGGTAAACTTTTAAAAATCACCTCCTCCTGAGAATAGAAACCAAAGTGGTAGTGACACAGAAAATATTTTCAATTGGTCCATCCGAAGCCACCAATCCAACATCACTGAGCAAGAACAAGAAACTGAGTCTAGAACACACTGGCAAACAACACTACGCCAAGTTATCTGTGTCTGACACACTGTGTTCATACCATAACCATTGTGCTCATCAAAACCATTCCTCATATGATACGTTCCAGCTTTGCTGAGCAAACATAACCAGAAATACAGCCTCTTTCTGGGATGAAATCCTAGACATGTGGGGAGCGTGACCCAATATGAATTTCACACCCTCTGAAATCAGGCTGCGACTTGTCTCTGATCCACAATGGACATTTTACATTTACACTGACTAGGCTCAGCTATCAGTATTACTTCATACATGTTTCCATAAATAAGTATAAAGTTAACCAAAACATAACAAAATGAATGATTTAATACCTTTCCTACAAGGGGTAATATGCTTAACATATGCAAAAAATTAATATTATCAAAGATATGCTTAAAAGCTGAGTTCTAATTAAAAATCTGTTTATTGTTTTCTATATCTTCCAGTATATGTAACTGTTAGGATAGTGTACCTGATCCATTTGTATAATAGGTATTCATCTTTTCAAACCACTGTTTAATCAATGCGAGGGACATATGTATAAATACTGAGGTAAGAAATCACACAAATAACCAAGGTTAGTGCAAATAGTGCTATTCCACAGTGAAACTCAAACTACAGCAACTTACATGATTTTAAGAGCAATTTTTGATACCATATTGGTTTCTAAAAGGAAACAAATGTCCCATTCATTGGCTGGTTTAAACAGTCCTTCTACATCTTACTAGCACATAGTAACAGAATCCTCCACTGCTTTATAATTTACTGTCACATCATATGGTACAAACATAACCAACACACTTATATTTTGATAACCATGCTTATGATAAAATTACCATATATTATATACATATACTACAAATAGAAGAGGTCTAGAAACTTCCTCAAATGTATATTTTCATTTTCCATATCATACTTTCCTCAATTATTTATGCCTCGTGAAGGTTTTATCTGATAGATTTCCAGTTGTTACTCCAGGCATACTATTCCAAGCCATGGATAGTTATAAACTTTTTAGCAAATCCAACATTTTTAACATACCTTCAACTACTAGTGACTTTATTCCAGATCATAAAGCCTTGAGAGTAAAACTTTTAAAACCAAAAAGATATAATGTTGTTTGTTCAATAGCTTTTCGGAACTACCATGTGACTTTATAGTTCCGTCAGTCACCATTGACTGCTCTTTCCACACCAAGACTAATGAGATTTTAAAAGGTGCAACATAACTTTACTTTGAATATCTGGAACTTATAATATTTAACTATTTATTTGGATTTACTAATAAATTAGTATGTTTCTATAGACTGTTATTTCCCCCTTTGAAGTTCCATTTCTAATCAAAACACAAAACTCAGTCCAGGCCTATATACTAATTTTTTTTCAAAATCATTAGAAATATTTTTACCATTGTCTTCTCTCATCTGTAATTTATCATGTAACAAATAGTACTTTTCTAAATACCTGATTATGCCTGTGTATTCTTTCATACTTTCAAGACTTCCAAATGAAGAAAGCTTCTTTGCAGTGAAAGAATGGAGCATCTTTGTTAAGAAAGAGGCAAAAGATGAAGAAAGGGCACAATGGGCAAAGACTAGTTATAGCATCAGCACCATTCCCCAGACACAGTTTTACATGCCAAGCTTCTGTCTATGAAAATGCATGAAGACTTCACAGTGTCATGTACTTATTTATCCCCTTGAATTGGAGCTTGAATGTTCTACCACTTCCATATCAGTACAAGAAACTTAGGACCAAGGAAATTATCTGCCATTATTATTGATGTCAGTCTTCTCAGTCTATATATGGCCATAAAAGATAATATCACTAAGCACTTACATACTTTATTTTTAAAAAAATGAAAACTATTCCTCAATGTACTATTCCAAAGATTTTGAAATGCCTATGACTGTGAGTATCATTTAAATTATTCCTAAGAACTAAAGTGACAATATTGAGTTTCATTTGACAAGTGTCTTTTTCTTAACCAAAGTTTATTAAAATTTATACTTTAATATTTTATCTTTTTATGCCTTAAGGTGAAGTAAGCCTCACTTCCACAGACACTGAGCCAAAAGTTAAGGAAGAGAGAGTTAACTCTGAATTCTAGAATGCAGTGACTGTTTCCTCTGTTTGTTCTCTGGCCATACACCTCAGGGCCACTTCTGGGTAGTGTTGCAGAGTACGAATGCTCTAACCTGTCCACAGCCTGGAGCAGCTGACATCAAGGTCCAGACTTCTCTGTGTTACCCTAATTTTTCTGTGTACTGTGTTCCTCAACCACCAGCAAAGTCCAAACTAGTCTCCACTATATCCCTCAAAACTCTAGGATTCTGTAGAGGGGCCTGAAAACTGGCCACAAGAGGGCTGACTATAGTACCTATATATATAGTACCTACTATAGTACCATGGCTCCACACCCTTTGAAAAGTTTGGGCAAGTTGCATCTCTTTCCTTCTTACCAACAAAGCTTGCCAGGTTGATGCACAGTCACTACTTACGTTTCTCACTACACTTTCATCCTGTTTTCTCCTAATCTCATAGGCCTTGACTCCACTGTCCATGTCCCTCTTCCCCTTACACTCTTCCAGCTCACTTCCTATTCAGTATTTATGGATGCTGATACAACTAAAGCAGCTGGCTACTGTCCTGGGTTTCTACTTCCCCCTACCCCAGAGCCCCCCATCACAACCGTTCCCTTCTACTCCACTTTTTACTCTCTCCTTGCTAACTGAATTTATCTCTATTCAGTTGTGTCAACTTGCACTTGAAAACTTACTTTTGGCAAGCTTTTAACAAGCTTCATGAATTTTAGGGGGAAAAAACAGACTCTTCTACTCTTTACAAGTAAGTATTCTCTACGAGACTTAACTATTGTAACACTGTTTTAGCTATGTATTCAGTGTGTGTTCATGTTTAGCAAGGTGGTAGAAACTTGAAGCAACTAGTAACACTTCAAGCGAAAAAAAAAAAAACTAGCAGTAGTTGGTTATCTTCTAGGTTCCATGGCCTCACCAGCCACAGACAGTTGCATGAGTATAAAGAACTAGGCATGGATTCTCTCTGACTGTGCAGACCTTATTACCAATTAGGTAGCTGGTATACCCCAGGATACATGTCCCACTTCTGCACATTTTGGAAAATCTGATCACTGACATCTTAGCATGGATTGTAGAAGATCTTAAAAGGCCTCATATCCCTAGATGAAGAACTAGAGGTAAGCAGTGGCTGCTGATGGAGGAAGAATCAGTCTTCTTCAAGTACGAGACTTGGGATAGATTATCCAATCCAAGAAGTCAGCTCTAAATACAAATATGAGCAACATTAAAGGAACTCAACAGGTTGCATTGACATATTTATTCATTTGTATACATGGGGCGGGGGAGAGAATAGGCTAGTAGGGCACTGGAAAGGTTGGAGAAAGGAAAGGAAATTATATAAATACAAAACATATATAAAATTTAACATTAAATCTAAATGTTAAAAAGATAAAAGCAAGTAAACACATGCATATTTATGCAGTGCTTGCTTTATCTACATTAATACAGTTCAGGACTCCCTCGTTAGGGTCATGTGTGTGTGTGTGTGTATATATATGTGTGTGTGTGTGTGTGTATGTGTTTGTGTGTGTGTGTGTGTGTGTGTTTGCATGTGTGTTTGTATAATATCTGTACCACAGCACACATGTGGAGGTCAGTTTGCAGAATTCAATTCTCTCCATCCAAAATGACCAAACACAGGCCATCAGGCTTACCTGATAAACCATTTTACCATAAGCAAAACCAAACTTTCATATGTCTGTGTGTATATGTGGGTACATACACACTCATGTGTCTATCTTGTGAGAGAAAAAGAGTCTTACTTAGCTATCAACTACCAACTTGACATAGCCTAGAGTCATCTGAGAGAAAAGCCATGTTTCAGGAATTGCCTAGATCAAACAGGTCTCTCTCTGGGCATGTCAATGGAAAAGTTGTTTTGATTAAGAACTGATTCACAAGTGCCCAGCCCACAGTGAGACTGTCCTAACCATATAAGACACAGAGTCTAGGACTGTATAAAAAGCTAGCTAAGAGTGTGCCTGTGAGTGTGTCCTGCTTCAAGTTTCAAACTTGGCTTTTCTCAAGTATAGATTGTGGCCTGTGAGGGTAAGAAAAATAAGTCCTTTTTCCCCAGGTTACTTTTGATCAGAGTATGTAACAACACTGAGCCTAAGCATACAGCACTCGTTGTCTATCTGCTCTCGACTGGAAATAGGACTAGCTGTTTCACATTCCCACCATTTTTACTTCCTTACCATCTCAGTTACTTTTCTACTCCCATACAATACACCCTGACCAAGATAACTTGTAAGAGAAACTTCTTGATTTGGGGGCTCACAGTTGCAGATGCGTCGTAACAAGGAGCATGCCATCAGGCCAGCAGGCAGGCGTTGAACAGTAATAGTAGATGATGGCTTAAATCCTTATCCACAAGTAAGATACAGAGAAAGCTAACCAATAACGTCCTGGGTTATTGGTTAACCCAATAACCCAGGGAAACCTCAAATCCCATCCCCAGTTACACAAGTCCACTAAGGAGGCAACACAGCCTAATCCTTCCCAAACAGTTCCATCAGCTGGGGACCAATTACTCAAACATTCACCTATGAGAGTCATTCTTGTTCAAACCACCACACCTACTATGATGGGCTGTCACCTTGAACTATGAGCTAAGGTAAACTGTTTCCCCTTTATATGTTGCTTTTGTCAAAATATTTTATCACAGCAAAAGAATACAAAGTAAGATAGTGTACAAATCAGTATTTTAACGTAACGCATAGCAGACATGCCACATAAAATAGTATTTTGTTCTCTTTCTAAAAACCTCTTTAGCAATGGTATTCTCAACTGCTAAATCTTACCTTTTTTAAGACTGTAAAACAAGAACAACAAGAAATGTTAACAGCAATTACCTCTGGCAGAGATCTATAAATTACTTTCAATTTTTAATATATAGTTGTAAGACTTTTAAACACTACTGTTTAAATGGTAGCTGTTTAAAATCAAATCTAGTTTTCAAACAAATAGCTTGAAAACAGCAACTCATTGTTGGGTTGTAGTGTGTATCCCGGACCAGTTCTTGGGTTAAAGTGTGTCCTGCATATTTGTCCCGACACGGGGGCTAGGGCCACTCATTGAGACAGAGGTGTGGGAACTTTAACTGTACTCACCCCACGCCTGCACCAGGTGGGCTATGAGAAGCTTTGGGATCCTGCTCTGCTCTGTAGGTAGGAGAGCACAGTCTGAGGTTGGGGGAGCCAGAGCTAGCTTGGGCTCTTGGGCCTTAGGCACTGCTAGGAGCCATAAAAGAGCTGAGAACAAAGTGGGGGCATATAGGCTAGGAGAAAAAGGGGGCTGTGCCCTGTGGGGATGGGAGTTCTTGGTTTGGTCACTGCAGCTCACTTGACTTGCTTGGGATGGTGGTCTCTGTGGCTAGGAACAAAGAGGTCTTTTACAGGAGATTAAACAGAGGCTCTGTAGCTGAAGGCTTGCTCCACTGTTCCCCACAGCGAATCCCAAAGAACACAAACAGTCCATAGTCTTAAGATGTTTGTTGTCATGGTGAAAAGTAGATGAAAAACTGTACCCCTGTTTTTTCAGGGCAGGCCTGAGTTTAAATACCTTTTGCAGAGAGGAGGGTCTGGGAAGGAATGCTTAATTGGCTATGCCCTTCTGGCCTTTAGGTACCTCATTAATATGGAGATCTGTCTTGAGGCTACTTGACCAGTGATCATACCTTCTACCTAATAGGAGCTAGTAGGAGTGTTGACTAAAGGACACAAGCTGCTTACTCCTGTCAGGAGTCTGGAGTCTGGGAGCCTGTTGAAAGGCCTACTGTCCCTTGCAGGGGTTTTAAATCTAGCTCAACCAGAAATCGGGCTGCCTTTCAAGGTCCTACATCTGATAACTGAGTGGCATTTCCTAGTACAAGGAATCAAAAAAATGGAAAGTGACTGGATGTCATCAGCTCTGGTCCTCAGAATCTGACTGAAAGTCAGTTCACTTAACATAAACTTTCTGAAGCAAGCAGAAATCTAACACTAAGCAGCATCATTCTCTGCAAGTTTAGTGGTTACAGGATTGAATGCTAGTCTCCACACCTCCTACACTTCTCAGTTTCATAGTGTTTAGAGCACCTAGCATTCTCACACACCAGCAAATGCTTAAGAAACACTATTTGGCAATGATCACAATTTGAAGACTTAAATTATTCATAGATTTATCCAGATGTTTCCAAAACTAAGTTCTGTAAATAAAAGTGATTATTAAATGAGTACCAATTTACTACAAGAATATAAAATGACTCTGTAAGCTATTCCTAGTCACAGTGAAAGCTTCGCAGACAGCATACTATTAGCTCTGCTGATTTGTTTTTATTTTTCCTAATTGAAATGTGGTCTGTGTTATCAGGCCATCTGCACCATAACAAAACAACTCAGTAAACAAGACCAAGACAGTGTTCTTTGTTAGGAGCAACATCAGACTTTGTTCTTGTTTTAAAAAAAAAAAAAAAATTCTAAAAGTGCAGTTTTTGCTATAAAGACTGAAAACTTGAAAAACAGAATACATACACAAGATGCTGCTTTCTCACTTAAATATCTGAGAATAAAATGCACACCAACTTTCTTTAGATAAACTTATGGTACCAAACACACTTATAATTCTACACTGCTTTTTGTATCAGGAGCTTGCCAGCTGTGCCTAACTCCTCAGCTGCATCAGTGTACACTATTTAATAATCTATCAATAGACATGCTCTTCATTCTGTCTTGATGTTCCAGCCCTGCCGTAATGCGCCCATACATACATCTTTGTTTTTTTAAGCTAGTATTTTAAGATAAACTTGAAGGAAGAGGCTTGTTACATGAGTGTATTTCTATATACACATGTATACATTGCTATGTATACATCACATATACATCTATGTCCTCTTCAATACTACCAGCAATCTTTTCAGTTTTCTGGTTTTGACAGATTAAAAATATTTTCCAAATCTGTTTTAATTTATATATCAAGATTGCACATCTTATCCAATGTGTTTGCCTTAGTAATTTGTGGGTAAACTGCCTACTCAAAAGGAGTAGTAATTCCTTTGGGTTTGTCACCTTCATCTTAGTGATATATAGGTATTCCTTATAGACTGATATGAACCAATATTTTCTATAAAGTTTTTAATTTCTTGAGACTCTATTTACTGTCCCCTTTGCTACCCTATGACTTTTATTAGTAAATGTATTCCTCTTTTAAATAATTTCTAATTAAAATGGGAGAAGTGTTACTCTGATACTATTTTTGCAATATCACCTCAGAATAGTATTCTAAATATTATATTATCTAAACTTATAAGAAAAATGTTTATGAGTAGAGAATCTAGTATTAAAACTTTATTAGTGTTTCCCATGCTTGTCAATTTTAGCGTTTCTCATGCTTCTCAATATAGACTATGCTCTAATGATTACATACACAGGCATGAGTACAAATGCGGATGTTCAACTTATTTTAACTTGTTCTTCAATCTCTCCATCCCAACTTAACAGCTTCTGGGGAGTACACCTTCAGAGATGAATACAGTGGGGAGGAAGGAGAAGATGAAGAAAAGTACCTTACCTTAGACGACACTGTCACCTGCACTACTACAACCCTTTGGAAGAGGTTCATAGCCAGAGTTGTCCATGACTTCTAAGAGAAAGTTGTGTGTCCTTTCCTTGTTAATACTGTACATATACTCTTGCTGTCTGATTAACTGCACGTGTTCAACAACAACTCTCCATGCAGGCTATTTCTAAGACTAATGAGAAGCTTACTTCTAAACAACATTTTACATAAATCTGGTTCCAACACTAGTCTAATCTTTCTCCTTGCTTTACAACCAAAGCAATTTTCATGGCTTTATAGTATGCGTGTTGGGTTTCAGCTGTGGTTCCATGCTCTCCTGGTCAGGGTGTCCAATAGCTGCACATGGGGCTGAAAGGAAGAAGTGGAGTCTAAAATATCTGGGCTGCAGCTCTGAGTAAGAGGAGTAGGGGGTGGGGGTGGGGTGCTTCCAAGGAGTCTAATGGGACAGCTGTTAAGTAATCTTAGCTTATGCAGATACTTTTATTCAGGTTCAGGGTGGGCTTGTACACATACATTTTATTCAGGCTGAATAAACTTGGAGATGAAATGAAACTTGGAGGGTGAGAAGAGGTTGCTCTTCAGGTAATATTTCATTGGCTAGAGTTTAAAGTGTGGGAGGCAGGTATGGGAGGCAAATCTCGCCAGACAAGGTCAGAGAAAACGACACTGTGCTGGTAACGTGAGTCCTCCATTTTGCACAGACCTCAGAGGAGCTATCTGAACATGGTAGACTACAACCTTTATTAGCAGGGTTTCACCACATGGCTTCTCTTATCCTTAGAACTTATCAACTACAAAGAGTACCATGCATGGCTTGCATGCAGAGACACGTCTGTGTCTGTAAACTAGACAGGCACACACTCATGTCTAAGACATTTTGAAGTAAGTGCACTCACATGGCTCAAAACCTCACTGAGGATAAGAAATGATGCCATATCAGCACAACACCATCCTTGAGAAGGCCCCTGTATCCATCCTGTCTTCAGTTATCTGCACAGTCTCAAAGTGATGGCAACTAATAATAGCAAAGTTCATTTAACAGTCCTCCCATAATGGGGTTCGGGTTTTAACCTAGACTTCACACTTCTCTGAAAATGTCACCAGTAAAAGAAAAAGAGCAATTTTCCTCAAATCTTAGATTTACTATAACAAAAATCACTTCATATACATTTTCAGAATCAAGACAAGCATAATATTTTAGCTATGCCTCATTTTTGATTAGAACTTGTTTCCTTAGACATGCTGTCTTCTAAACTCTAAATTTTGTACTTTCATAAGAACAAAGAGAATGAGCTCCATTCAATGCCTCCATCACATCCCCTTTATTCTCACTGCTACCGTGGATTTTATATTAAGAATAAATAAGCACTATGTAAATATAACTACTTAAAGCCTTTCTACCCATTCATTCTTCCTTATTGTGCATTAATTTGTATTTGAATGCTTTCTGACCATATATCACAAGAAAAGTATTCCTTCGACAAGCACTAGTCAAATGAAAAGTATTTTTAAATCAGAGGCTTTTTTTTCTTTTAAGTAGACCAAACAGAGCAATAAGACAGAAAAAAAAAAAAAAAAAAAAAATCATTCTAAAGACTGCTTCAATAAATGATACTTTATCTTTTTAAGTCGTCTCTTAGATTTTAATAATTTTAACTATGAACATCTGAATAAATGAATGGCACTTGGGATGTCACTTGATTACTAAACAAGTTGATCTTAGAATATGTAATCATTTTCTTTTGATTATTGAAATAACCTTTCTCTCCTAATAAAAATTTCAAAAATGAAAGATCCTGAGTTGTGAAATTTAAATAGTAAGAAAACAGAATGAGACACAAAACCAGTCCATGGCCAATTCTCCCCTAAAAGGTAACAGGCAGTGTGGGCAATTTAGGGGAGATAAATTTACCAACTGTAAGTTCCGACCAGTTCATATTATAAGTAACTTCAGGTAATTAGAGAAAACTCAAAATACATGAAATTATATAAATCCCCATTAAAATGACTCATATTAGGATAAGGAATAAATTCAAAGATTACCACTAAAAGGCACAAACATATCCATTTAAAAGTACTCTAATACACAGTAAGTGTACCAAGAGGAGTCCGTCTACATTACAACATATGAAGAAGCCACAGACGTGACATTCTGTAGTCTCCAAGACTTCACATAAGGAAAACCAGAAACAAAAACACATACATCTTCTGTTTATCACAGTACGAATTCCTTGCCATCAAGAAGATACACATCAAGTAAAATGAACAAGTATATAAAGTTTGAGACAGTTAAGACATCATATAGTGTTAAGTAACACAGTAACAGAACTTTAAGTCTAAATATCTGGCCATTAGTATCTATAAGTCATCCACAAATTAAGTAAACGATTCATAGGACTTCTACATAGAAAGGCCTGTAAGGAAAAGTGATAAGAATTTCTAATTATAAATTATGAAGATGCTTTCATCTTTAAATACCATTGTATATTAGCTTATACATTTTCTAATGATGTACATACTAAATCTTACTTATTATGTGAAACAACTGAGTTTGTGACCCTCTAAGAATCACATATAAACAATGATCAATTTGCAAAGGTGATATTCTCATAGATGTCCATCTTGTCTGGACAATCAATGAACGTGACTCATGACTTTATGTTTGTGACTGCCAAGTGTAACATGTAAAGGCAGAGCCATTGCATCCTTCACTCTAAATACTAACTCTTTAATGCTGTTAGCAAACAAAGTGGCAAGACTGGAATGAAATAGCTAATTCAACCTGAGTCTTTAAGGTATATGGCTAATTGGAGGGCAGGAGCTGAGTACTGCTAAGAAAAATGAGGAACCAGAGCACAGAAGAAAAAGAAAAAATTAAACAGTTCTGTGTACTTGGGTCACCAAGGTTATCTACATGGCACAAGGATTTGGTTCAATCGTCAGCTTCACAATTGAATAAATGATGAGCAAAATAATAAAGGAGGGGGTATGGGATAGGGGAGACCTGGGGGGGGGGATAAAGGAATAAAATCTAAAATGTAAATATAACATCCAATAAAAAGAGGAGGCTAGAGACATGGCTCAGTGGTTAAAAGCACTGGGTGCTCTTCCAGAGGTCTTGAGTTCAATTCCCAGCATTTACATGGTGGCTCATAACCATCTGTAATGAGATCTGATGCCCTCTTCTGAAAACTACTGTGTGTGTGTGTATGTGTTTATGTGTTTGTGTGTGTGTGTGTGTGTATTAAATGTGTGCTTGTATATAACTGTACTTATATATATTTAATGTATAAATTAAATAAATCTTAAAAATGAATTAAAACAAAATATTTATAAAAAAAAAAAAAAAAAAAAAAAAGCATGTGCTTCCATTTTTATGTCCTGGATGGTTCTGTTCAATTGCTTCACCTGTTTGGTTGTGTTCTCTTTAATTCTTTAAGAGATTTTTGTGTTTCCTCTTTAAGGGCTTCTACCTGTTTACCTGTGTTCTCCTCAAACTCTTTGAGAGTGTTATTTATGTCCTTCTTAAAGTCCTCTATAATCATCATTAGAAGTGATTTTAAATCTGAAACATACTTTCCTGGTGATATGGGGAATTCAGGACTTTCTAGTGTGGAAGAACTAGGTTCTAATGATGCCAAGTACCCTGGGTTACTGATGCTTATGCTCTTGTGCTTGCCTTTTGCCATCTGTATCTCCTTAGTGCTACCTGCCCTGTCCCTGACTAGAGCCTGTCTTTCCTATTATCTTGGCTGTATCAGAACTTTGTGGGGTGGGTGTAACTACTGGGGTAAGCGCTGGGGCCCAAAATCTGCTCAGTGCTCAAGTGCAGACAGGATGCTGCCTAGGTTAGAGCTCTGGGAGCCCCATTTCCTCTGGGTTCTTAGAGATTGGGGACAGAGCTGCCACCCAAGATCTGCTCAGTGCTCTGGCCCAGACCAAAGGGAACCAGTGCTCCAGGCTGGTAATGACTTCCTGGGTCCTTGTGGGTCCCAATTACCCCCTGTTTGGGGCAAGCCTTGCTGTCTGCTTACCTAAGATACTGCCCCAGTTAGAGCACCTGGGATCCCAGCTTCCTCTGGATTCTTAGAGATTGAGGGCAAACCTGCCACCCAAGATCTGTTCGGTGCTCTGGCCCAGACCCAAAGGAACCAGGAGGATGATATTTTCTATTTCCATCCATATGCCTAAGAATTTCACAAATGTACTGTTTTTAATAGTTGAGTAAGACTCCATTGTGCAAAAAATGTACCACATTTTTTGTATCCATTCCTCTGTTCAAGGACATCTGGGTTCTTTCCAGCTTCTGGCTATTATAAATAAGGCTGCTATGAACATAGTAGAGCATGTGTCTTGTTATATGTTGGAGCATCTTCTGGGCATATGCCTAGGAATCATATAGCTGGGTCTTCAGGTAGTGCTATGTCCAATTTTCTGAGGAACTGCCAGACTGATTTTCAAAGTGGTTGTACCAGCTTACAATCCTACCAACAATGAAGAAGTCTTCCTCTTTCTCTACATCCTAGGCAGTATCTGCTCTCACCTGACTTTTTGATCTTAGCGATTTTGACTGGTGTGAGGTGGAATCTCAGGGTTGTTTTGATTTGTATTTCCCTGATGACTAAGGATGCTGAACATTTCTTTAGGTGCTTCTCAGCCATTTGCATTTCCTCAGTTTTGAATTCTTTTTTTAGCTCTGTACCCCATTTTTAATAGGGTTATTTGGTTGTCTGGAGTCTAATTTCTTGAGTTCTTTGTATATATTAGATATTAGCTCTCTACTGGATGTAGGATTGGTAAAGATCTTTTCCCAATCTGTTGGTTGCCATTTTGTCCTATTGACAATGTCTTTTGCTTTACAGAAGCTTTGCAATTTTATGAGGTCCCATTTGTCAATTCTTGATCTTAGAGCATAAGCCATTGGTGTTCTGTTTAGGAACTTTTCCCCTGTGCCTAGGTATTTGAGGTTCTTCCCGATCTTTTCTTCTATGACTTTCAGTGTATCTGGTTTTATGTGAAGGTCCTTTATCCACCTGGACTTGAGCCCTATACAAGGAGATTAAGAATGGATTGATTTGCATTCTTCTACATGTTGACCTCCAGTTCAACCAGCACCATTTGCTGAAAATACTGTCCTATTTCCACTGGATGGTTTTAGTTCCTTTGTCAACGATCAAGTGACCATAGGTGTGTGGGTTCATTTCTGGATCTTCAATTCTATTCCACTGATCTTCCTGCCTGTCTCTATTGGTATACCATGCAGTTTTTATCACTACTGCTCTGTAGTACAGTTTGAGGTCCAGGATGGTGATTCCCCCAAAAGTTCTTTTATTGTTGAGAATATTTTTTGCTATCCTGGGTTTTTTGTTATTCCAAATGAATTTGCAAATTGCTCTTTCCATCTCTATGAAGAACTGAGTTGGAATTTTGATGGGGACTGCATTGAAGCTATAGGTTGCTTTTGACAAAATGGCCGTTTTTACTATATAAATCCTGCCAATCTACGAGCATGGGAGATCTTTCCATCTTCTGAGATCTGCTTTGATTTCTTTCTTCAGAGACTTGAGGTTCTTGTCACACAAATCTTTCACTTGCTTGGTTAGAGTCACACCAAGGTATTTCACATTATTTGTGACTATTGTGAAGGGTGTCATGTCCCTCATTTCTTTCTCAGCCTGTTTATCCTTCAAGTAGAGGAAGGCTACTGATTTGTTTGAGTTGATTTTATAACCAGCCACTTTGCTGAAGTTGTTTATCAGGTTTAGGAGTTCTCTGGGGAAGGTTTAGGGGTCACATAAGTATAATAACATATCTCCAAATAGTGATATTTTCACTTCTTCCTTTCCTATTTGTATCCCTTTGAACTTCCTTTTGTTGTCTTATTGATCTGGCTAGGCTAGAACTTCCAGTACTATATTTAGGTAGGGAGAAAGTGGGCAGCCTTGTCTACTCCCTGATTTTAGTGAACACCCAACATTTAAATAAATAAGTAAATAAATAAATAAGGGGTTGATGTTTTTCAAGAAATCAAGTTACCATCAAGTTTGAAAAACTACAATTATTACAGCACTCTTGCAAAGTACAAAACCTTCCACAATGAGTACACTAAGTTCAGCTGTAAAGGATAAAATAAAAGGCAAGCTTATAGTTAGTAGGAGAAAGAATAGTATTGCCTTTAGAAGAAAAGGGGTAAAGTACAAAGGGTCGCAACAATCTACGACTTTCATACTTTAAAAAATAAGTCATCAGACCATGTGTAGTCTGTATAAGAATATTTTAGAGTAGAAAAAAAAAAAAGATGTTCCATTTTAGGTCACAAATCACAGCCAAATTTAATAAAAACCAAAAGATAACACTAGAAAAGCTGATGTTATATGTAAAGATACAGGAAAGTTTTTCAATAAAATATTAATATATTAATTAAATTATATTTTCAAATCTCAAATTTGAAATTATATTAATACATTATTCTCTGTTATACATAAAATAAAAGGTCAGCGTTAAGCCAGGCATACTAGCTTAAAGATACACATGATTTTTAAGCCAATGTGGTATATTTTCTCGAGTTTTTGAGGACCACAAATCAAAAGAACGGAATGAAGCCAAGAGCTTATGATAACCTTCTGCGTATACTAAGTAAAGAAGATGACCAAATAAACCAATTCACAGAAGACACAGCTACGAGATATAGAAAGAATAGATCCCAGCAGGGCGGTGGTGGGGAGCTCCTTTAATCCCAGAACTTGGGAGGCAAAGGCAGGCAGATTTCTGAGTTCAAGGCCAGCCTGGTCTACTTAATGAGTTCCAGGACAGCCAGGGCTGCACAGAGAAACCCTGTCTCAAAAAACCAAAAAAAAAAAAAAAAAAAAAAAAGAATAGATCCTTAGTCACTGGAGAACTTGAATCTGGGCCAATCAAATACAGTCATTTTGTCAGGTGCACAAGCCAGTAAGATCTGTTTGCTTTGACTCACATCCAACTAAATTAGCAAGTCCTAAGACAATGAGGGTAGAATAATTAAAGAACAGAGTAAAACATGCTACAGAAAAACAAATCCCCATGACATTTCTAAGGAGGTAAAAAAGGAGACATAAATTTAGTGCTAAGATTCTGCAGACAGACATCTGAAAGACTAGGCAACAATGTTGAAAAATGTGGTAGCTAAATACATCTACTCCTGTGTACTGAATTCTAGGAAGGCCAAGGGTTGACTTTATTTTTAATGGTATCGAACAGTTTATGTTATGTCATATCATCTATGCTTAGTGTAATCATAGTGAGTTAAAAGAAAATGTGTTTCACAGAGATGGCTCAGTGGGTAACATGGTTACTGTGCAAACAAAAGGACTTTTTTTTTTGAATCCTCAGCACAATAAATAAGCAAACAAACAAATAATCTGAGAATATTGGTAAACATCTATGATACCAGAAAAGGGATTAAGGCAGTCAAATATTGAGGCTGACGAGCTTGTCTGGCCAAAATGGTGAGCTCAAGATTTAAGAAGAGATCATATCAAAAAATAAAGGGAGACCCCAATACAAGAAGATCACCAACATCAATCTCATATATCCACATATGCATATATACATGGTAAGTGTATCAATATGTGCACATTCAAATGCCACCACAAACATACATACACACCATAGATGGAGAAGAACTTAATTATATTTATTCTTAGGGAGGGTAGGATTAGTAAACACTTCAAAAAAAATTGTTTCAAATTAGGTACAGCTAAAACAACTAAAAATGTTATACTGTAAAAACCATACAGGCCCTTTATAAGCCTAAACATATACTGGTGACACTATACTCAAAAATAGGTGTGTGTATGTGTGTGTTTGTGTGTGTGTGTTTGTGTGTGTGTGTAAAATATGAGTCTGAATGCTTCTATCACAACATATATTCACTCCACTCCATTTTCTACTTTAAACTTCAATAAGACATACAAACAGGAGAAAAAAAAGGCTACTAGAAGCTTTTAAATGCTGCCTCTACCAAACACACACACACACACACACACACAGAGAGAGAAAGAGAGAGAGAGAGAGAGAGAGAGAGAGAGAGCTGTAATTTTTGATAATTTAAGTAGTCCTTGAATTTAACAATTTGAGCTACATTAGTTACTCCTAAAAATAGTACTGCTATATAATAAAATCAAATAAGCTTCCATATAGTATTGTAAAACAATGCTTTAACATGTAACATCTATAGAGGAAAATGTATTCTTTGTTTCCAGTCATTAATGTTACTATTCTTCAGATATTTTCAACAATTTTTAGTTTCTCAAAGTTGTACTTACATGATTCCTCACTATTTTGGTATTTCACTTTACTACTGCATGTAATAAAATCCTAACGTCCATAACATTTTACAATGTTAAAGGAAATAAATAAGTATAATTACTTAATTTGTGGATTAATTTTGAGACAAACTGAAAATGAGTTTACCATACACTTGATTTCATCTTATTCCCATCTTGCTTCACAACCTGATGCTAGATTTACAAGTATTATGCTACTTTTAAACACGAGTAGGATTTTCTTTTATGCTTCTGCTGTGGGGGTGCTAGGTAACTAGATGGAGTTAGACCAGCAGAGGTCTGGAATCTATATGTTAGTCTTTGCCTGTACTTACTCTCATTTTTCAACTTAAAAATTTGGGGTGAAGTAACTTTGTATTTTTCTCTACTTATAGAATACTATTTTTATTGAATTACAGACACAAAAATAGATAAAGCCAACAGTAAAAAAGTAAAGTAATGAAAGATAATCAGCATCAATTCCTGTTGGCTAAGGATATCATAGAACTAAGGACTTCAGACTAATACATATTTATCCTAGGTGATTCAGTTATCTGTGTAAGGGGTCACATATCACTTTTCATGTTTCTGAAGCATTTGAAAACAGAAGGTGATTAAAAACTCTCAGATGCCTATGAATTCCATTTACATGGAGTACATCACTGTAATTTTTTTAAATGCATTCATATTCAAATCTGAGAGCCATGATTCTTAGCTCATCAGGCCTGCTTAATTGCACTAACATCTGCAATCAATTTAAATTCTTTAAGATAGTCTTTCACAGTGCTTGAAGTGATTTCATGCTGTGATAGATTTAACACACTCACTAATTTATAGACACACACAAGCAGATGAGACCTAGTTTTCTATGGGTGAGGTACAACACTGAAGGGCAGTGTGCATTTTCCACATAGCTAGGAAACAGCAAATGACACATCCTGTACAGCTTACTGGAAACACATGAGACAACTGTACCATGCAAGCATAGCAGAAAGTAAAGCTAAAACTAGCATTTCATCTAAATCTATTTGTAAGTCATGGACCATTTAGTGGTTTGATGAGAGTTTACAGATGCAATAAACTGCAAAACTAAGCTACCAGGTGAAGTTATACAGAATACTGGTTTCCCTCAATAAATCATCTCTACTTCCTGGAAAATGGAGGAGGAGGAGATGAAAGAACCATTTTTAACCTAAATTACAACTCCCCATAAAACAAAGAAAATACAAAGGACTGGAAAATCTGGATATGTGGCAGAAATACTACAGCTCTGAAAGCCTCCTAGGTTCTCAAAAGAAAATAAAAAAGACAAAAACAAGTGTTAAATACAAAACATGGATAACAAAATATCACTGGAAAGCAATGTTGTCCTCCACAACTTCAAAAGAAAGCAGTTGGCGACTTCCCACCAGACTACAAGACCTTCACACTATCAAAATCAAAATCAGACTCTGTGTGTGTGTGTGTGTGTGTGTGTGTGTGTGTGTGTGTGTGTGTGTCTACACAACTTCTCTTTCTGTAGTTGTTATTGGTGTTGTTTTGGTCTTAATGCCTTCTTTTGTAGACTGTTTTGATTTCTCTTTATTGATCCTTTTGGTTTTCCTCTTTGAGTTTTTAATGTTATTTTCCTTTATTTTATTGATAAAGAATTTCCAAGAAGGAAAATATGAAGTTGGGTGGACAGAATCTGGGAGGTGTTGAGGGAATAGAAATAATACTAGCAAAATATACTATATGAAAAAAATTAAATAAACTTTTTAATGTAAGATTTTAAATAAACTTTTTAATGTACGAATTTGAATATGAGGTCACATATTCAGCAAACACAGAAGACAAGAAACCAACATTTAAAACAGAGTAAGAAACTAAAATGAAACAAAAGAATTTAAGCAAAACATAAAAAAAAATTTAGAAGCTAAACAGAATTAAAGATTTCACAATTCACTTCAAGGTTAAAAACTGAATGATTGTTTCCTGTTGCATTTCATATGCTTACATGAAATAACTCTTATGACACCAGACCAGTAGTACAATATATAGATGCCAATCTTAAAATATTTACAAAAAAAAAAGGAAATCACTGCGGGAATAAAACCAAGGTAAAGGAGTATGAGAATAAACAGGTCATTTGAGATTCAGAGCTGAAATAAATGAAATGCTTAAATCAGAATAAGAATAGATAAAAAGTGGGAAGAGACCTGGGGCCAAGGAACGGTAGAGAAGAGTAATATCAACAAAAACGATTCTATTTGAAAGTGTCAGAATAAACATAATGATGCATATTATCTTTAATTTACTTTTTATGAGAAATATAACTATATCATTCCCTCATTTTTCCTTTTCTTCTTTTTTTTTTCCCCACGAGACGCGGGAGGAGACACGGGAGCGAGCGGGATTCGAACCCGCGGGTCAGAGAGAGAGCGCAGAGGGCCCGAGCCCTCTACAGGCTGACACCTTACAGGCTGCGCCACCCAGTTCGCTGCCTCATTTTTCTTATCTTAAAGTTTTTAATAAGAAAAACAAAACATGTGGGAGAATATTCAGAAAATAGAATCAGTGATTTGTTGTAGGATTATGTTTGGTCTTGACAAGCATATTTGTGCTTTTTCTCTTTTAATTATAAGCTTGCATTGCTCTGATAATAACCAAATGCAGCACAAGGGATCGATGAGCCAATAAAGACATTCACGTACACGAAGCACACACACACACAAATGTGAGCACACATGTCAGAAAATGTTTTTAAAAACAGAAATCTTAGTTTGTAGTTTTAGCTACGATACTAACTTGACCTTACAAATTATTTGAATCTTTCTCTTATTTGCAAACCTCAAGATATACATATAGTTCAGATCTTAAAGTAAATAAAAGCAATCTAGTAACAACTAAATGTATCTACCAATTAGGACTGTAACAATGCTATCCTTAAGAAATGTGATATCAAGAAATGAGTTTATATTTTATTCAAACTGTAAGATACTGCTTTCCCCGAAAACTCTACAAGTCTAGCAAATACATAATAGAACATACAGAGAAGCTTTAGATTGTCTACATTTACTTGTGAACTGCTTTCTTTACAAATTGTAATGAATTACATAGATTCCTCACTTACTGAATATCCCCTGAAAAAGGTTTTTAAATAATAACGGGATGTAAAATAACATATAATACAGATATGAGGCTAAAGCAAATTTCTGTTCTTCAAGTTTAGGGGCTAACACTATCCAGCAAACATCAAGAAATAATAACTGTCTTTTGCATGTCAAAATGATGAGCCCCACTGAGTGTGCAGAATTCACCCCATCTAAGGAAAACTGTAACTGATGGATGGCACCAACAAAGGAAGTACACCGTGGCTTAACAGCATCTTCTTCTCCTCCCTGCTAATGCTGTGTTTGTTTGTTTGACTCTTCTTCTGAAGAGAAGCACAGTCTTTTCTTTGATATAAACACTATTTCAATGTGATGATCTCTGCCAATGAGTAAGTCTTAGCAGATACAGTAAATGTATCTACACTGGGGGCCCGCTGAGATGCATGAGCACATCACACTTGAATCCACAGTGTGAACGTTTACTAGTAACACTCACCAAGTTGAAGATTACATAGCACAATACCTTGGCTCCATTAGATTAGTGTTACACTACAAGGTGCAGGGAGAAGAAGAGCATATTCTATAACCCAGGAGTCTTACATGTGGCCCACATAGGAATCTCATTGAGTTCAAATAAACACCTGACCTCCACATGCAGTAATTCTGGTCTGAGTGTTTAATGGTACAGCCTGGACATGATGATACCTGAATAGGTCTAAGTGACTCTAGTGTATATTCAGGTAAGAAGCTACTGTTGAGGGATACTTTGTTTTCCTTCACCAAGTATCTGTTTATAGAACTTTTGTGGTTTTTTCCTTCAAAAATGTTCCTTCTTTCAGAATGTTCACTCCATATGGTCATTTTCTCATAGTTTTCATCACTATGGCAAATAGCATGGCTCCTCTAACTATTCCTTTCTAAGATGCTGATAAAAATACAGACCTGTGAGTTGGCTCAGTGGGTAAAGTCAACAGCCACCACCTTTATACCTTGAGTTTGATCCCGAGACTCTACAGGAGGGAAGGAAAGAACTGATTCTTCTGAGCTGTCTTCTAACCTTTACCCACATACCTACCCACAGACAGACTGATTCTTCCAAGCTGTCTTCTGACCTTTACCCACATACCCACAGACAGACAGACAGACAGACAGACACACACACACACACACATATACACACACACATACTAAAATATAATAAAGTTTTTTAAACCTGGAAGAAATCACCATAATAAAACATCTCAGAGCAAGAAACAGCTCAACAACCACAAAACAAACATCTCTGAAGACCTCTGATACCAATAACTGGCATAAACACTATTGAACGATGGAGAGGATTCTTAAAAATAAAATAAAATCCTACCAAAATAGGCCATTTTTACCATAAGGTCTTAAAGACCAATGATGTTGAATTGCAATTTAAACCAAAAAAAGATAAAAAAATAAAATAAAAAAGGCCCTCTCCCTACAAGTAAAAGTGATTGGATTTGTTTATTCCCATCTCCTCCTTGAGTAATACTCCACCAGACAGTAATGAAATAGAGCAGCAAAAGTTGTTACTGGTTCTGCCCAGTAACAACTCAAGAGGATGCTGTATTGATTTGAGCTCTTAAAGATCATTTTAATTCTACATAAATAAAATCTGATATATATATATATATATGCAGAAATTGAAATTATAAGTGGTACATAGATTATGAGAAAATATGCTTATCAAGAAATGGGTTGGCTTGGCAGTGGTGGCGCACGCCTTTAATCCCAGCACTTGGGAAGCAGAGGCAGGCAGATTTCTGAGTTTGAGGCCAGCCTGGTCTACAGCGTGAGTTCCAGAACAGCTAGCACTACACAGAGAAACCCTGTCTTGAAAAACCAAGAAAGAAAGAAAGAAAGAAAGAAAGAAAGAAAGAAAGAAAGAAAGAAAGAAAGAAAGAAAGAAAGAAAGAAAGAAAGAAAGAAAGAGGGAGGGAGAGAGGGAGAGGGAGGGGAGGGAGAGAGGGAGGGGAGAGGGAGGGGAGAGGGAGGGGAGGGGAGGGGAGGGGAGGGGAGGGGAGGGGAGGGGAGGGGAGGGGAGGGGAGGGGAGGGGAGGGGAGGGGAGGGGAGGGGAGGGGAGGGGAGGGTAGAAAATGGGTTTGATGCCCTTAGGCACTGAAATTTTCTCCTCAGCAGCAAATAAAACCAGGAGAGACACAAGCAAAGAACAACCATCAAGAGTGCTGCTGAGATAAACGCACCAAATGCCAACCAGATAATTGCACTATGCTTTTGTATCACGGGAGGTACTTTAGGAACCATAACCTAAAATACATGCAAAACAATCCATATTAAATTTAACAAGCAGTAAGTGCAAAACTGATTCATCTAAGTTTCTATATAAACTCCTTAAACAAAAGAGAAAATCAAAACCTTGCTTTATTTGTATCTAACATATTTCCTAAAATTAACACCTAAGGGGTCAGAGAGATGATATAGCAACTTAATGCATTTGCTGCTCTCACAGAAGTTCAGCATGTAGTTCCCAGCACCCACATCAGGAAGCATACAACCACCAGGAACTTCAATTCTAACAGATCTGATGCCATCTTCAGACCTCCTCAGGCACCTGCACCCATATAGCTGTGCATGCACAGACATATTCAAATGAATGAAAATACATAAAGCCAACACGAAAATCCTAAACCAAAAAGAGAGAGAAAATGGAAAGCACAGAAATTTCCTCATAGTATCATAAAATTAATAATTCAAGGCTAAAACAAATTAATTCTTGTTTTGCCACCTAGAAAGAAAAATCAAACTGAATGTTTAATACATTCTCAAAGTATTTCCATTGAGGCCTAGCACAACATGCTGGAGAATATATGCTCCCCATATTTTGAGAGCATGAGTCTGAGACACAACTAGTGGCACCATGACAAGACCACTCAACACCTTTAAACACTGTATCATGAACCTGTAACACACATACAAATAAATAAATAGACTTACATGCATGTTCAGCACACAAATATAAATAGGTACTTACATACACATGCACCTATATGAATCCACACAATTGTACACATGGATTTGCATGTATATGCATACATGTACTTACGTATACAATTCTACAATCCTACACTTAGAAACTCAAATTAGAACTCGACATCATTTAGTTTTGATATTTAAAATGTTATCGATTTTTCTATGTCTCTTTAAAGGTTCTAAAATGCTTGGAATTTAGCCTTTGTTTCTTGTTTTTAAAAATCTGAGCACAAGTTAACCGGCGATGGCGTAGCCTGTAAGGTGTCCGCCTGCAGAGGGCGCGGGCCCTCTGCACACTCTCTCTACCCCATGTATTCGAATCCCACTCCCTCCGGCTTGTCTCCTCCCTCGTCTCCTGGGGTAAAAAAAAAAAAAAATCTGAGCACTAGCCAGGCATTGGTGGCACATGCCTTTAATCCCAGCACTTGGGAGGCAGAGGCAGGCGGTTTTCTGAGTTCGAGGCCAGCCTGGTCCACAGAATGAGTTCCAGGAAAGCCAGGGCTACACAGAGAAACTTTGGGCTACACAGAGAAACTTTGTCTCAAATAACAAAAACAAAAAAAAAACAAAAAAAAAAATCTGGGCACTAATTCAGCACTATTTAAGGAAGAAAGATAGCAGTTAGAGTATCCGAACTGAAATCCTTACAGTCACACAGAAATGAGGTGGATTATGAACAAATAAGCAAAAACGAGAGCTAGCAAATTTCCATGTGTCACAGACACAGGCTACTCTCCCTAAAAAAGTACCAGCTTGTAAACTTGGTGTCCCTAATCAGCTCTGCAGCACCTCTGTGCTCTCCATTCCTTTCATGGGTCTGCTATCTCTTCCGTGGGATCCAGCCTGGTGCCTCTAAGGCAGTGCTTCTCAACCTGTTGATCACAACGTCTTTGGGGGTCGAAAAACCCTTTACATGGGTGACCAAAGATCATCAGAAAACACAGATATTTACTGTATAATTCTTAACAGTAGCAAAATTAGTTATAAACAGTTATAAAATAGCAACAAAAATTGGGGGTCACCACAATATGAGGAGTACATTAAAGGGTCTCAGCATTAGGTTGGCTGAGAACTACTGCCCAAGGCCTCACTTTTCTACAATGGTTAATTACTATGAAAAATCTTACAAGTCAAACATTGAAAGATTCTCTTCTCTTGAAAAATTAAAAAGGAATAGTGTTATGTTTAATTTGTACAAATCTTTCATGATAGAAGAAAAGATATCTAATTAATGTAAATTCTATTCTAAATCAAAATTCTTTTAACACACCTTTTAATTGTTTAAAACCTCATCTATGGTCTCCTTGGCCTCTGTCATTAACTTTTATTATCAAGCCATGGAGAAAGTGTAGCCTGAATATAAACTCAACCAACCATAACAAAGTAAGCCCTACTATAAACACTGGAATCACAGACCTAGTGTGATAGCACAATCCAAAAAGAAGAGAGTAGAGAACACTGGGTGAAGGCAGCCACTCAGGGGAGAAATGTCTTCAAACCTACTTAATCCACTTAAGGCCCAAGAATCTTGATGACAAAAACCATCTTCTGACAATGTCTGCCCTTTTAGAACAAGCCAAGTATTCTACACACTAAGTTAATGTTACACTCACACTCCAGACGATTAATCGCCTTCAGTCCTGATCATTGTCATAAAAAAATTCCAAATTTGGTTCAAAATAATTAAAAGACTAAGTGTTATATTAGTAAAAAAAAAAAAAAAAAAAAAAAAAAAAAAAAAACTCATACAGATCTTCCATTACAAAGTTCAAGTAGACAAGGCAGTCCTTGGCTACATATGTGACAGGGTACTCGGACCAGCCCATGTGTGTGCTCTTTGGTTGATTGTTCAGTGTCACAGCAGCTGAATCCAGAGCCTAGTTATACCAGGCTAGGAAAGGCATACACTACTCATAGTGATTTCTACAACTGAAGATGAGCCTGCCAAAACAAGAGATATGTTTAAAAATTAAACATCACTTGAGTCTTTCCTCCTGAGTTACAGACTGTCTAGTAGATAAACAGAGATGAGGTATAAATAATTTATGTTCTCATAGTTTGGCCTTAGGTTAAAGTATCCTGTGAAAATCAGTGTATAAGCTACTTCTTTCTAATCCTATTATAAATTCAGTCAAAAGCACTCTGTCCTGCCTTCCACTTCTTGGTTAGCCTCCTGTCACAGTTAACCTCGGCTCTCGGCTTGACATACTTGGTGAAGGTGGAACCTTATTTGAGAAAGTGTTTTTATCAGGCTGGCCTGTGGGCTTCTCTTTATTGTTAACGATAAAGAAGACCCAATCCATGGAGCTTGAAAATATCATCCTGAGTGAGTTAACCCAATCACTAAAGAACAGACATGGTATTTACTCACTGATAAATGGATATTAGCCCAAAAGTTCACAATACCTAAGACACAATGCATAGACCACATGAAACTCAAGAGGAGGAAGGAAGACCAAAGTGTGGGTGTTTTGGTCCTTTTTAGAAGGAGTATCAAAATACTCAACCAGAGCTCCCAGGGTCCAAACCTCCAGCCTGAGAACACAAAGGGAGGGACTCATGGCTCCACCTGTATAGGTAAATGAGGGTGGCCTTGTCAGCCATCAGTGGAAGTGGAGGGCCATGGTCCACGAAAGTTTGGATTCTCTAGTGTTGGGGAATTTGAGAGCAGGGAGGCTGGATTGAGAAGATGGAGGGAGCACACCCACATAAAAATAGGAAGAGTGGGTATGGGATAAGGGGTTTGAGGGGAGAATGGGAGAGGAGATAACATTGAAAGGTAAATATGTAAAATATCCAATTAAAAAAAAAAACAAATAATGGGTCTGGAAAAAAAAGGATAGTTTACCTATTTCAAATTATTTTCAAAAGTTTCCAGGAAATGCTTATTGGCTAAGATCTTATTTTAAGCTCTCCAGAAAAGAATTTAATTCTCTGTTTAATATTCTCAAGAGAGATGCAAATCCTAATTTTCCTCAACAATGAATTGACAAAAAAGTAATTTTACAAAAAGTAGAAGAAGCTATCATTAATCGATATATTATATAGAGTGATTAGTTGTTGGCTGTTTTATAATAGTACTTTGATAAAGATTTATATTTCTTTAAATAGTGTCTTCATGACTCTCTGAGAGTGGAAGGAGCAGCTGTTGGCACTTCTGCCCTGATTTTACAAGAACTCTGAAAAATTGGCTTTAAAGAAAAAGAAGGGGAACTGTACCCCCAGAATGAGTCTTGTTCACTTTTAACTTTCTAAAACTGAAAGCTCATGGCAAATCTGCTAGTGACTGCCTCTGGCATCACTGAGACCAATAAAAACTATGCAACATCTATGTGGAAGGACCCTCTTACCCTTAAATGGAATGGCCAGGACCCAGTTCTCATATGGGGCCGAGGATTGATATGCCTGTTTGATACCACAGAAGGCACAGCTAAATGGCTGCCAAAAAGATTATTGAAATAAATAGATACCCTGACAAAACCAGGCCCAATTATTAATAAGATGAATAACAATTGACATCCAGAAAAGAGAAATCTCCCTGAGAATTCCCTTCTTTTTCCTTTCCAGGTAAAAATGAATCACCCGTGATGTCAGCTATTAGGAGTTCTAATCCTGATGCTGGCCTCCGGACTTATACTACTCAGACCTTCGATGGGTCTTTGACAAGGACATCAAACAGCTAGAGATTGACATCACTAATCTGAAGAAATAAATCACTTTTGCTGTCTGAAGTGATTTCCAAAAATTGCAAAGGACTTTATTGGACTTGATTTACTCTTTTACAATAGAAAAGACTGTGTACAGCCCCTAAAGAAGAATGTTGCTTTTACATAGACAAAACAGGGATGATTAAAGAGAGCATGAAAAAGGTCAGAGACAGTCTTGAGAAAAGAGAGAGAGAAAGAGAAAGATGAGAGCTGGTACAAGAATTGGTTTTCAACCTCTCTGTGATTGTTAACCCTACTTCCTTCCATCTTGGGACCATTAATTGGGTTATTTTTGCTTATTTCTTTTGGTCCCTGGCCCCTAAATAGGCTGACTAACTTTGTGAAACAAGAGATAGATAATTTGATAGCAAAATCTATTCAGAAACATTATCATAAGTTAGTTATGGAGGACCACGAGACTCAAGATGAGGTTGTTACTCTATCCAGGGTGTTCCCAAATCCCATATCCATCCAACCTAAAACAGGGGACTTCCACCCCTAGACCAAGCAGAGAGGGGCCACCCAGAACCCCCTCTGACTGGTGATCTGAATTCTTGCTTAGGCCACGAGGCTAAGCACTACAAGGGAATATAAATAAAAGTTAAAAATATCTTTATGGGTTCCCTGAGGAACAAGCCTGACTGCATAGGGGTTGATGTCAAACGTATCCCCTCTCCAGAAAAAAGACATCAGGATGGGTATGGCCCTCATGCCTCACTGGACAACTACAGGAGGATTGGAGCCATTATAAGGTCCCCTTTAATTACTGGAGGTCAGGCCTCTATCCCCGCCTTGACAAGATTAGAATCGCCATGGCCCTTCTATACTTGAAGAAGGGAGGAGATGTCAGGGGCAGCCCTGATTATACACTAAAGGCCTAAAATCAGCAATAGGCCTGACATACATGCCTGTTAACACAAAGTCTTGGGTCTCTATGGAAAAACACTGAAACAGATGGCTATAAGCTATTGTAAATAGGCAGCTTCTGTGGAAATTTACCAGCCTGAGTAGTCATAGACCTTGTAAATAGGCAGCCTTGGTGGATAGTACCTAATTACATAAGGACAAGTGAATCATAGGCAGAATCATAGTGACCTGTCCCCTGAACCTTCACCCAGCTGATACCCTGTTCTGAAAGATATCTGTACTCCCCCTGAACACCTACTCCTGTGTCATCCCCTTCCCCACATCCTGCCTTTTTGTGTTTATAACCCCTGTGTTAAAAAATAAAAATTACAATTTGATAATTAAAAAAAAAAAAGAAGAAGAAGACAAAGACCCAATCCACTGTGGGCTCTAATACCATACTTGGGTACTTGGGCCTGGGCTGCATAAGAAAGCAGGTGGACAAGCCATGAAGAGCAAGCCAGTAAGCAGCATCCCTCCATGGCCTCTGCTTTAGTTCCTGCCTCCAGGATGCTGCCTTGGCTTCCCTCTGAAGATGGGCTGTAATTTGTAAGCTTAAATAAAAGAAACCCTTCCCTTCCCAAGTTGGTTTTGGTTTTTGTTTTATTACAGAAAAACAGAGCAAATTAAAACACTTCCATGTTATATATTTTTCATCTGATCCTCACTTTTCACAACTTCTATTAAGTTCACTAGTTTCTCAATAAATTAATACAACAGATCCTATGTGTCAATTATACTTTCCTAGACACTTAGTTCCACTGCTTTTCAGTTTCCCTGGAGAACTGGTTACTATGGGGAGATACAATGTTCCTTTCAATACTTACATTTATACTGGGTTCCAAGATGATCTACCCACAGGAAAATGCACAATATGGAATTGACTACTGTGAATCCTAACTTAGACAGGTAAAGTTCTATAATGTAAATATGATCTTCATTTATGACACTGGTAATCAATGACCATCTTAATTCATTACGGTCTCAGAACACACTACCATACTACCATGCTTTTAAGAAGTGATACTAGCCAAAACACACACACACATACACACACAAAGTTTAAGAGAATATCTTAAGCTAATTTATTATGATACTTGTTTCTAATTATGCATTCAAAGCCTTCCGGTTGCAGTTTTGCACAAGCGTAAGCACTTCATTAGACAAATGCATTGTTTCCCACACTGCACACTGCGGCATTATTTTTCACGCTGACAGCTTTACTTACTGTCTTAGAAGCAGTATTAATGTACTGCATCACCATTTCTTTTTTGATACTGAAGTCTTTTTCCCGCAATGGTGCCTTTTTATCTTCATTTAAATTCATATCTTCCTGGAAAACACAATTAAAATGCCTGATTTTAGAATCTAAGTAGAGCAGCAGTTCCCCGTATACTCTATGAAACAGAAAAATCAATAATTTGTGACTAAGGCAGCATTAATTGTTTTGGAATGATTTACACATGGCTCTGCCTAAAGGAAGGAGAGCTGGGGAGACAGACAGCATTCTAGATCATTTAACAGGTAAAACACTTACCAGAAAAGCTTTAAACTCACAGCAGGCTATTAAAATTATATTCATATCACTATAGATAATTAGACAGTTGCAGATTTCTGCCTTTCATAAGGTCATTAGGATTCAAAATTTCAATATATTTATTTATTTTACAACAGCTGCACCTGAAGCTATCTTGTACTGTTTTAAAGAGATAATCTGCATACTATAAAAATAAAAAAGTAAATAAGCCAGCGCCTTCCAGGATAGCTAGAAGCACATGCGTAATAACAGATACTACTACTAATGCAAGAAAACGGCTTAACAGTCGATGGTTTTAATTCTTCCTATTCCTATCAAAAATATTAAGTAGTTAATTTACTGAATAATTTAAATAACATAAAAGTGAAGGCTCTGAACGAATACAAGAGCTTATGAATTAGATCAAAATAAAGTCTAACATTTCTCAACATCAAACATAACAAGGGTCTAAGCATCCTATACTTTGCTATAAGACTAATTTTGACTAATAACCCAAGTCTAAAATAACCACATAAGTAGATTAATTCCATGAATTGTTCATGCAGTTATTCTGGTAAAATATGGAAGGCTGAAGACAAAAGTGGTGGAGAAGAACAGGACCAATGATTTCCCAGGGACCATAGAGGATGATTCACAAAGTTCTACATCTACTACAAATGAACGCATAGAAATCAGAACTTCAGGTCACCTATATATACAACCCAGCAAGCCAAATGCCTCGAAGATTCACTCTTCAACAATGCAGATCACGAGTTTATATAACATCAAGCAATTCAAACACAATTCCTTTCATTTCACACTGACAGAAATATTTCCAATGAATGGGTATTCTGAGCTAGTGAGGTTGAAGCAAGAGGATCATGAGTTCAAGGCCAGCTTAGGATACACAGCAAGACCCTGTAGAGAGAAAGAAAGAGAAGAAGGGAGAGAGGTAAGAAATTTTGAGATTTGAGAACTTCAGGTTTAATAGGCTGACAAAAGAAAACAATCAGCGATGGCTCCTCATGGTCTAGTTAAAAACAGCCTAGATAAATAAATGTCTTTGCTTTCTTTCCCCACTCTAGGCGAATTTCTAAATAGGCTTTACCCTCACATACAATTTTGAGGGCTCACCCACATGGCTCACCTAGCCTGACAACCTAAGTTTAAGCTCAATGACTCAAACTCCAGAGGCTTTTGAAACCTGATAGTTCTCCATGGTGGAGAGATCTGACCACCATGAGTTGTTCTCTGCCCTCGACACACGCACCCATGCACATACATGCATTCAAAATTGTGTGTGTGTGTGTGTGTGTGTGTGTGTGTGTGTGTGTGTGTGTGAGAAATTTTTAAGAATTTTTAGAATTCCTGGGAGATTTGATCATGGCAATGACAAGGAAGATGTCAGCATTCAAAAGGAGATACTTTAGGAGGCATTCTTCACTTAACCCTGTAGAATAAAAAAGAAGATTGACGTAAGGAGACGCCACTTTAAGAGAAGGCGAACTTTGTAATAGTGCCTACTGTACAAGCCTGGAGACCTGTGTTAGATCCCCAGGTAAGAGGCCAGAAAGAATCATCTCATGGAGTTGTCCTCTGATCTCCACATGAATGCTGTGGTACAGGTACCTTGTAGTGGTTGGGATGAGAATGGCCTCCACTGTCTGATAGGTTTGAATGCTTTGTCACTAGGGAGTGTGTCTAGATGAAAGGATTAGGGAATGAGCTTTGAGGTTTCAAAAACCCATGGAGTCTCTCTTCCTCTCTTCCTGCTGCCTTCTCATCTGGATGTACAACTCCAAGCTCCTTCTCCAGCACCATGCCTGCCTGTCTGCCATGCTTCCCACCACGATAATGAACTAAACCTCTGAAACTGTCAGCAAGCCTCCAATTAAATGCTTTCTCTTATAAGAGTTGCCTCAGTCAGTGTTTCTTCACAGCAATAGAACACTAAGATACATCATGTACACACAAGATGGTGGTGGTGGTGGTGGTGGTGGTGGTGGTGGTGATGATGATGATGATGATGATGCCAGAAATCATCAAAGCTCTGGCACTAGATCATCCAATGGGATTAGACACAAAATGAAAAACTAAAAGTAATATGTCAACTCACATAGTAAATAGTATTACAGGGGTTTAATGTTTATTAAATATTCCAGAAATCAACTATTCCATAGTTACACTACCCTTTTCAAGTTTTCCCAACACTGTGCTTTGTTTCAGAAATGTAGTGCATGAATACCAAAACAGCACATCAGCAATGAAGCAGACATTCAGGAATGTTTCCTCATGGAAGCATGGAAAATACATGTTATACTATGATATTATACTGGATTCTTAATTATAAATATAGGTAACTCATTTTTATATATAGAAAATTTTACTGGCCATAAGTCAGGCCAAAAAAAAAAAAAAAAGTCAAATAGTGCATGTTGTCACTCATAAGAGGAAGTTAAAAGAGTTGGTCTCCAAGGACATACACAGGAGAGCAGGGCTTGCCAGAGGCTAGTAGGGTAGAGACAAGAAAGAGAGCTGGTTAGGTGTAGAAAATATAGTCAATTTTAGCATTCCACACCACAGCTGAGTGACTGTAATAATTCATTTATTAACATTTCAAAATGAAAAAGAATTTAAGTGTTTCTAACACAGAGAATGATAAATGATTGAAGTTATGGATATATTAATTCCCTGGCTTTGATCACTGCACACTGGATCTATGTGTTGAATTCACACTGGAGCTCATGACAATGTACAATTATTAGGTGACAATTACATAAGAAGAACTACACTGGAGAAAGAGGAATTAGGGAACAACTCTTATAAAAAGTGGGAGACCTAGCAGCATCTATGAACTGTATTAAATTACTTACAACAGCAAATTAAAATATTTAAGAGACATAGAATGCTGAGAAACAGATAACTTCTTAGTTGAGCTGAAATCAAATTAAAATTTCAAGAACTATGGCTGAAAGAAAAAAATGTAAAAGCAGTGCTTTCTTTTCAAAGAGGTGTTACCAGATAACATTCATCCATAACTAAGAATCATTGTGATACTTAATTTTAGTTGACAGTTAATTTTAGTATTATCCTTTAGATAGAAAAGTAACCAGACAGCTACCATAGAGTGTTTGGGAGAGGAGATGTTGGGCCTATGTCTCCTCCAGTTCCACACTCCAAGTTCTCAGATCCTAGCATCGCACTACAAACCACTGTGTCCACACTAGCCCCTCACATTCTCCACTTGTAGAAGGCCTTGCTAGGAATGAGGCTCCATAACCTTAAGACAAGTCTCTTAATCAAGGCTTTTCCGTATGATAAAGGCATTTCCGTATGATAAAGGCTTTTCCCTATGCCACTGCAGCTATTAGTATTCCTATTGGCTCAGGACTATCTAGAGACCAGAGTATGTAGTATACTTGTGTTAGGACAGATCTCACTACTTTCCTCTGGTTTATGGCAACTCTCTTGTCTCATTATGCAGTCATTTTCCTAAGAAGTGTGGTATGACAGAATCCCAATGTTTTCATTTGTTTAAAGGAAGAAGATAAAGAAAATTGGATTTAATTAACTCCCAAATCACAGCAAAGCTTGATGCAGCACCCTCCAAGTATATGACTATACATAACAAGTTATTCTCTACAGGAGGAGGAAAGGGCACTGGAAAGAGAAACAAGAAGGAATGGAGAAAAATAATTATATGGAAATATATAATGCAAGATTTTTAAAATAGATTTTCATCCACAAAAAAAAGTACTATGATTTAAAAAAAAAAGAAAGAAAGAAAGAAAGAAAGAAAAGAAAAGAAAAGAAAAGAAAAGAAAAGAAAAGAAAAGAAAAACCTCCTGAAGCAACAGCACACAGCTTTGAGAAGTAATGATGTTCCTGAAAAACACTGAGGGACAGCTATGTTTTGAGTTACAGTTCCAGGGAGTTTGGACCTCCAGACTATCTGCAAAAGTGAACAGAATATGATTGGGAAAGATAGAAGAACACCACATCAATATTTTTCAGTTCATATTCTCTTAAAATAATTAAGCCGCCATCTCTTACTTAATTTCAATAAAGGCACAGAGTAGATGACCAACGGCAATGCGGTAAGAGGGCAATCTCAGGACAAGGGAAGATGAGGAAACAAACAGAAGCAAGAATGGTACCAACTGTGAAGGGATACGCTTTGAACTAAACTGCAACATAGTTTGGACCAGCTTGAGAGGCCAGACTCACCAGGTTGGCCAGGCCTGGGAGTTAGGATTCTAGTTCAAGCTGGGTGTAAATACTTGAAAGATAACAATAAATCATTTGAGGGACCGTCATCACCTCTAGTACCCTGGATCAATAAAAATGGGGGTGGGTGGAGCATCAACCAGAATCCACTGTGACATCTAAAACAAATTTCCTTCATTAACATGAAGCTTCCAATACAACTAAAAAAAGAACTCGTAGAGATTGCCTAAATGAGCACTATAAATCATTATGAATTAACTAATTCATCCTTCCAAATTTAATATACAATAGCTTCTACACTGTAAAGAAAGGCAGAAAATGATAACATCACTACAGATCTTTTTACAGACCCCAATGTGGCAGCTTGTTGCAACGTATTATTTGTTTCATCAAATACATATTGTAAGTAAAGTGCTGAAGACCAACTACATGGTGTTGGGAGCTGACTTTTAGCAGAAAACGGCTAGAAAGCAGCTATCCACATGCTAGCCACGCCTCCAAGGCTTAGGTCATATCACAAGCCTACAAGGGGTGTGGCAAAAGTATATAAATACCCCAGATTTCCCTTCAATAAAAGACACTAGAGACTTGAGACTTGCTCAGAACCTCTGTCTTGTCTCCATTCCTTGCATCTCTTCTCCTTATCCCAACTCTCTCTCTCTCTAGACCCTGACCCGAAGACGGGAGTGGCAGTTTGAAGCCAGGCAGTGGTGGCGTATGCCTTTAATTCCAGCCTTTGAAAGGCCAAGCCAGGCAGAGCAGAGCAGGCCGCAACATAGTAACTATTCAGGCATTGTTAAGTCTTTTGTCTCAAGCCAGGTAGAGCGGAGCCAGTTGCAACAACATGGAAGACATAATTATAAGGTTTGGCAAGTAATTTGTTAAGACTGTTCAAAACTCCTGTTAATAAAAGGGAAGATAGTAACTTTATAAAAGATAAATCCCCAGCAGGGCAGTGGTGGCATACAACTTTAGCCCCAGCTCTTGGGAGGCAGAGGCAGGCAGATATCTTAAGTTCAAGCCCTGCCTGGTCTACAGGGTGAGTTCCAGGACAGCCAAGGCTCCACAGAGAAACCCTGAGGACTCCACTTCAAAGGCATCACTAGGACATATCTCCTGATAATGATATATTGGGAAGGCTACATCAGCACTAGGATAGTCTTCCCAAAGCATTTCTCAACCTAATTGCAGAGGAGGACATAAGAGAAAAGGAAATGAGACAAACTCAAATTGAGAGCACTCTACAAAGTAAGCAGGGTCCTTCAAAAGACTACCACTGAGTGGAAGAGACATGGGGACAAAATGCAAACTGTGACTGGATCCTGGACAAAACAGAACGGTGGCCAGAATTACAGTCTATAAAGCATTAATAAGGTTCATTTCATGGATATTTAATAATTGTCCATATATTATAGAAGATACTGACAAGGAAATACTGAATAAAGGATACAAAAGCGCTACTGTCTACATCACTTCTCTAAGTTTTAAGTTTAAAATAAAGTTGTTGGACAAGGCAAAACTATTTTTAATAAGTTTTAACAAACAATTTGGACAAAAGTTGGAGCAGCCTTCATAAGAATGGAAGGAAGGAAGGAAGGAAGGAAGGAAGGAAGGAAGGAAGGAAGGAAGGAAGGAAAAAAAAGAAAGGAAAACAATTTTTTCAAGTTCTCTAAACTTATCAAAACAGACATTAGAGTATGTGTCCTAAATAAATATATGGAAAAATAAGGACAAACTCAAGACTCCCAAGAAGAGTTCAAACACAGGTATCCAAACTCCATTCACAACTCAGGGACCAGGTACCCAATGAGTCTATTCCCAAACACAAAGCCTAAGGTAATTCCAGTTGCTCCTGCTTTGGACTTCAAGTCTGCTCTGTGAGCTATGTATCTGGCCCCTTCTCCAAACAACCTTTCCACAAAAGACTCCTCAAACTTCTTTGATCTTAAATAAGAATTAAATGGCTAGGCCAGGCTCCATATTAAACATTAATAAACACCATTTTATTTTTGAGATAATCCCTCTATTGATGCAGTTTATGGGGAATACTTAAAGTTGACTGTGGTCCTGCAACCTGCACCTAAACTCTCATCTGTCTAGCTTGCCATGCGTGTTTCCATATTTTTTGTCTACATGCAAAGCCCATTTCCTAGGGTTCAATACAGATGAGCCATACTTATGCCCCCAACACCCCATACTGGCACCCGAATCCAGTATGGCTTGCCATCACCCATGAAGGCCCTGGATGTCACTGGCATTCTTGCCAGCAGCAACCTTCTCTTTCATTTTCCTCAGCCCCCATCCTTCAGGACACGCCCTGTTTGTTTTCTCACCTAAAAGCTGCCTTCCCTCAAAGGGGCCACCTTCACACTCCTGCCCCTGAGCTCAGTCTTCCATCCCCCAGCTTTACTTGTTGCAAACCTTTTTCTTTATCCCACTGAAATCTCTACTTCAGTATTTTCTGTCCCCATGCAGACCAGTTCTTTAAGCTATCAATTATTTCTACATTTGTTAGGTTCCCCACTTGCCTCTCCTTCTCCCAATATCTTGTGTACAATATTTAACATGTTTGCTTTACTCTATGGGACCTTTCTCTGCTTACAGATCAGTTTTGATTTAATGCAATTTGCTGCACAGTTCACAATTGGCATATAACTTGCCAATCCTGTTTTATAACAATCATAAAATAGTATAAAGTTCTAGAACACAGAGTAGGAACCTGAATATTAGCAGGTCTAACCTAGAATCCTAAGCAACCACTACTCCCTAAGACTCTCAAGAGCCTTCAGAAAACAGTGCATCTGCTTTTTTTGACAGCAGAAATCCACTCCCAAAGTGCTATAAATTGCTCTGCATCGCTCCTGCAAAGGAACACAGAACAACACAGACCCTTGGTGACATCAGGGTCAGTGCATGACTGAGCACTGTACAACAGCATCTGCACAGAGTGAATGATGCTGAGACTCCTTCAAAATATCACTAAGTTTGGTCACTGTCTGGTGCTATGTCCACCCAAAAAAAAAAAAAAAATACTCCTTCCACTTTGTACAAAGATACTGAATTTTTGTACAGGTTTCCAACATGGAAACCAGGTCACGTCAGTAGCTGCAGAGAGATGTCAAAGCTGTCTCTCTATCAGTTGAAGACCAGAGGGTCCTATATACCAAAACTTCAGCATTTTGCCGCTACTGTTTTTAGACACACTGACTCCATCATAAGCTGATAAAATATTGGCACAAAGTAAATATTTTGACACTATCTCCAGCAAAAATGAGAAACAAAGAGATGTAAACATAATATATGAGCATATTTAGACAGTAAAGAGCAATTGAGCAGAGAACAGCAACCGGAGAGGAGGCATCTTTTCAACTGAATTACAAACACTAGACTCAATAATTTCATTCATGAATGTAGATTTTATAAGACAGCATACTCATTAAATTTACATACATCAAGTTGAGTGGGGTAGTTAACACCATAGAGAGTCAGATTACATTTAAAATGACGGACTATTTGAGCCCTGAGCAAATGTAAACAAGCCATGAGTGGAAGATGGTCAGGTGTGAAGGACTTCTGCCAGAAAGCAAAAGAAGCACTTGATAGGCAGAGGCTACAGTCAGAAAACGAACATAGGAAAGATGTTATAAATGATCACTATACTTTAGGAATCAATTAGAACACTGGAAGATAAAAATTAACATAGCAACAGCAAAACTAAATATTCACTGTTAAGGAAAAATCTATCACTGGATTTAAATAGTGTCTGTGTATTGTTTGGGGGTTTGCAAGGTGTTTATTAATCACATCACTGCAGCCAGAAATTGGCTAAACATCTTAAGAGGAGGTCCACCTGACACCTAATTATACATCTTGGGACTATGAAGCTCACCATCGTAAAAGCATAATTTTACCCAAATATCTTCAAAAAGTATGACACTAGGTTTTAAGCACATTTTTATGGCTCTTCCAAACTATACAATATCAAATGGTCCTTTTGGTGTTTATCCCTACACTGAGGTGTATTTTCACCTCCATGAATGGTTTCATGGCAACTGAAAAAAAAAAAAAAAAAAAGAAAAAAGATTCATGGTCTTACTCGAATACTAGCGAAATCTATTTTACTTTGGCAATACAGTAACTCTTAATTTTAGATTGGGTTTAGACATAAAGAGAAAAGTGAAAGATAAACACCAGCAAAAACCTGAGAGCTGTGGAGATGACACAGCTCAATAAAGTGCGTGCTATACTACATGAAGACCTGAGTTAGATCCCAGCACCCAAGTCAGGAGCAAGGCATTATGTCAGGGCATATAACCAGAGCACTGAGAAGACAGAGACTGCAGTGTCCCTGAGCAGACAGATCAGCAAACCTAGCCTGAAAACAGCAAAGGCAGAAAGACACCTCCTACAAACTGACACCTGACCTCTGACCTCTAACCCCTGACCTCCAATGTAAAGACACACTGGCACACCTACAGATATACATACATTAAAATGAAATTAAAAGATAAAATGAAATGGGAAATAGGATAGAAATGCTTGCAAGAATTAATATTATTACTACTTTACTATTATTTACTATTAATAAGCTTTTTATTTTACCTATCAATTTTATGTATACAGGTGAGCAGTATAAAATATCTCAATTGAAAACTAAATTACAATGTGTCTTCATGCCAACATCAAACACCAATAAGAAAAATCAATTATCACTTTTACTGTATAAACTCTAATTTTAATAGAACAAAAAGTGTAATGAATATGCAAGGTGATTCCCAAGTGTGATTTACTTAGGAATAATGTCTAGCCAGAACTATCAAGCATATTCAGAATCGCCTACCGGCACAAACATCCGTCATTGATTAAAAAGTGTCTCATTCACTTACTTTGAAACTTTTAAAAACACCAGGCATTTCCTCATAAATTACACTACAGATTAAACAGTCACTTAACCTCAGACATAAAGGCTGACTTTCCCACTTTGACAGAGAAGGAGGTCTTTGGAGATGTAAGAAAGAAAAGGGGAAAAAATGGTTTTGAAAGCATCACACAAGAGGAGATCAATTTGTCTATGGTGGTTTTGACTATTGTTTTCTATACTGTTCCATATGCTTGAAACATTCTACAATTAGAAAAACGCAAATAGATCTACAGCTCTATTATATACTGAACACTGTTTTAAATACAAATGTAATACCTTGAGTATCTTTCTCATTTCCCTTCAATAAAAATGCCAGCATATGTATTAGATTGGAGGTCACCGAAGCTCTATAGCCAGAAGACACATCAAGTATAAGCTTTCAAGATGCTGTATTGTACAAGTGGATTTTCACCTTCTTCTATGCCACCACAAAGCCTGATAAATATCTTCGCAAAAGGTGATTACAGAATCTCAATTAATATGTAAGTATCTCAAGCAACTTTACTAAACTGTTCTCTCTGCGCAATTCTAGAGAGCATTCTAGAATTTAATTACTGACAGAATGATTTATTATCACTGGCACTCACTTAATGCCAGTTGCTGATGGCACCCTGACAGATGACCTGTCTCACATGGTGCACAGCCTCTCAATAATAAACATGAAGAAACAAAAAAAGATAAATGCATGAAAAAGCTCTTCACTTTCTTAATATTTCTGTGTTACTGGGTTGCTGGGCAGAATAGCAATTCCAGCAGAGAAACACACGATCTCTTTAAAACTCTTAAATCTTTCCTGGCTTGGTACTTGCCTTTGATTGTAGTACCCTGGAGACAGAGGCAGATGGATGGATCTCAGTGGGTTTGAGGCCAGGATGTAACACAGCAACTTCCAGCCAGCAAAAACTACATGGTGAGACAATGTCTCAAGAAAAAAAAAAAAAAAAAAAAAAAAAAAAAAATTGTTAAAGGTTGAGCAGTTTCGTATATTCAATGGACATTTGTTTAGAATTATGATACGAGGTAGTTAATCTAGTAGGGACACAGATGTCCAACTGATAAAGGACAAATTCTGTAAGACATTCATGTATCACAGGGGAAGATTTTAAAGACTGTTTACCCTAAGCATGAGGTGTATGAGAGTTCTCAAATAGAAACATGGCGAGACAAAGAGAAAGGGCACTGTAATTGCCTCCTTCTCCAGCACCATGTCTGTCTGAATGCTGCCATGTTCCCTACCATGATGATAAGGACTGGACCTCTGAAACTGTAAGCCAGCCTCAATTAAATGCTGTCCTTTATAAAAGTTGCCTTGGTCATAGTGCCTGTTCACCGCAATGAAAAACAAACTAAGACAATGACAAAGTCTCTCATACTTCAGTGAGAGCTTTCCAAAGAGGGGACTAAAGTAGAAATGGGAATTTGATGTAATTTTTTAAGGAATAAGTATATCTCATTTCTAGGTTTTGAGATCTAACATCTTTTAGATAGCTAATTTTAACTTGTCTTCTATAAGAGGCATATGAAAGATATTATACAACATGAAAGCTCCAAAGCTATGGAGAGAGTGTAGAAAAAACCAAGGATATAAAGAAAGACAAGAGAGCCAGATGCAGCAGTAAGGAAAGAAAAGGGCAGGTGGAAGAGAAGATGTAAAAAGAGAGGATGTAGATAAGGAACAGAAAAGAGGCATCACTCTACCCACAGCAAAAATAGAAATCAATATAACTAATTATTGATTAAAAACCTGTTTGCAACCACACAGGTACACAACCAAAAAGAAAAGCTGCAAAGGTGTAAACTATTATAGAAACATTCTGAATAAATTATTCTCTGCAGAAGTTAGAGTATATTAATTTGAACAAACTTAAGAACATATTGGCTTTCCATTAACAGAATATGCAAACCAATTAGATTCAAAACTGAACCATTGGTAAATGCAGTAGAGCAGACTCAGAAGAGGGTGGATGAAGTAACAACATAAAGGACAGTGATCAGTGACATGGGAAGAGTGAGAGACATCTAAGGAAAGCAAAGACATAATACCAGTAAAACAGTGTCAGCACTTGGAATCTTCTATGCCGATCGTATGCAGCACAGGAGTCCACAGAAAAACTCAAGCCCTAATCCATATACTGCATGACAAAAAGACTACACCTACATATAATTAAAGCAATGAATCTCAAAATAGGAAAACTTTCTTGGGCTGTCTGGGAAAGCCTGGTATAATATGAACCATTAAAGCAGATAAGTTTCTCTGAATGTAGTCAGAAGACTGGCACATAACAAGAAGTGAGAGATTCTCTAAGCATGAAAGATTCAGTGAAGTTCACACAGAAGACAAGAGAAAGGCCTCCAGAAACTGAGTGCCCTGCCCATTAACCAAGAAAGGGTACATCTAACAACATCAAGGAACAGGATTGTACCAACAATATAAATGAGTGAAAAGTAAACATGTCAGCTGACACTAGCTTCAACCTCATGAAGCCTTCAGAACCAGATTGGTTTTCCAACCTATATAATCATAACATTTGTGTTGTTGTAAATTCAGAAATGTGTTTTAGCAACAATATTCCAGGAACCAACACAATCCCATACGACATCAATGGCAGGTTATAAACAATCCAAGCCAAAAAGTGCTTGGTTCTCCACTCCAGTCTAACCCTACAGTACACAGACTCATTAAGAAAAGCAAGGAGGGGAATGGAGGGCAACTGTACTCTACCAATAGCACCTACAGTCATCTCCAAAGACAGCAAGTTTGGAATGTGAAGAAAGATAAGCTTTCTTTTGATGGAGTTAAATTGTAAGATAAACATTTCTATTATTTGAAGACAAGGAAAGAACTGAAAGGACTAACAGAGGACATGTCTGTAATCAACAAGTCACTTTTAGTTATACCCACTGAGTTCATAACCTTCAAAAGGCCAGTTTCATGACAGTTAATAAAGCAGGCAAGAGTATTCAATGATGTTGGTTTCAGATATCAAGGCTGCATATATACGCAATGTTCATTCCAACTAGTTCATACATCTAAGATTCATAGAAAACCAAGACAGTCTTTCAGTATATAGCAAAATATAAGCACAGGTTAAGGGAAGCTATTAGGAAGTTTAGCGGAGGGTAGGTGAGATGGCTCAGGAAATAAACCTGTTTGACACCAAGCCTAGCAACCTAAGTTCAATCCCAGAAACCCACATGGTGGAAGAAGAACCAAGTCCTGCAAGTTGTCTTGCAAGTTGACATGCACTATGGCATGATCACCCACACATGTATGTGTACACCATTAAATAAACATAACATTTTAAATGTATAACTAAAAAATTCATCACTGTTTTAGAAATTAGACCATTATGAGAGCAAGAAAATCAATTCTGAAAGCAAAAATGAAATGTTGAAGTATTACACTATACTTTGCATTCATTAAATAATCAAGTCAGTAATATTTCAGAGGACTATCTTAAGGAAGAAAAACAAGTGTTCTTCAAAATAAAGTTGCTACTTCATGTACAAATTAAATACTTTATATAATTGGTAAATAGGAATAATTGTTTTTAAAACTGTACAATTGTGACACAAAGACCCTACATATAAATTTTAAATATGATAAAACCTTTACAAGCACAAATGCCAAAAGGTTAATATAGCTGATTTCTAAATGTTTCTGTAAGGAGTATTTTTTTTTTTTTTTTTTTTTTTTTTTGTTAATAAAAAGCTCTGCTCAGCTGTGCCCTTTTATCTTCTTTCTCCACCCAAAGCTCAAGACTCAGAACAATCCTGAGTCAGAAATCTGGGAGGATCTAGACAAGTGTCTTCTAGACATGAAAGGAGCAATGCATGCTTCAACTCTCAGTTGTTGTGGCTGCCTGTACAAGAGCTATACAGGATCAAGCCATTCCATTCCAGGATGGAGGACAGAGAGGTCCATGAAGCCCATTTATAAGTGAGGAGCTGTTTGACAACTGATGACTAACTGCTAAAAAAAAAAAAGGGAATTTTTTAAGCCCTTAGTAGCTTGACCACGATTCCAATAGATGAGCAACACAAACTGAATTCAATGAATAACATAAACATTATATAGTTGTTATAAATGTAAGTATTTTGTGTGTGTGTGTGTGTGTGTGTGTGTGTGTGTGTACACGTTTTAGGCACTGTACGCATATTTGATATTCAAAAAGAATACAGAATAAATACAAATCCATATTTTAGAATAGCATTGATCAAGTCCAGTAGAGTGAAATTCTAGCAGTCATTGTTATCTAGAGTAAATACTAGGAGGAAATAGCTGTTTTTTACTGTCTCTAGGGTAGATATCAGGATGAGTAGTTGTTTTCTAGAAGTTTTTGACCTGGAAAAAATCTTTGCAGAAAACATTCAGTGTTTCTCTACAGCGTCGTTCTCTTCTAGAGCTTTACAGCCTTTGCCCAACTCTGCCTTGGCACACCCACAATGCCTGGCATCGTAGAGTACTGAAGCAGACTAAAGAGGCAGGAGCACACTGGTTTCCTTCACCAAACATATAGATTAAATGGAGGGCTTTGTATTGAGGAGCTTGTTTTACCCAAAAAACAGTATTTGTGTACCAATCAATAAATATGCCTCTGCGAGGCTGTTTGAGGGTCAATTTTTCAAGGCTGGCTCTCCCTGCTGCTTTAGACCCTAATTACATTTTGGAAAGACCCTCTTATATTTTTGGTTGTGAGCCTAGCCTTTAACAGCGGAGCCATCTCTCCAGACCCTCTTTCTTTGATAGTCCTGTGACTAAACACTGACAGTTAAGTGTAAACACACAGACAATGGTACCCAGAAAAATATCTCTAACTCACACTTAAAAGCAAGATATACTTCCTCACTGACTACAGCTTCAGAGACAAGAGCAGGTTTTGTATTCGATGTTTTCTAATATAACCAAGTATTTGGAAAGAAGGAAAGAATCTGTTCTATATGTTTGAAAAAGAACTTAGCAATGACTCGTCCCTTTAATATTTAACAGTCCCAGCAAAGCAATGCTTCCATTCTACTTCTGCTAAAGAAAACATACATTTGATTGAAAAGATCTATTACCAAGCAGACTTGCCTCAGATTAAACAAGTGATCTGGCCCAGTTACTCATCAATTATCTATAATTACTTCAAACTGTCCAGATCCAACTGACCTGAACATACTTCCCTGAATTTATAGCAATGGTAGCAGGCCCAAAAAAATAGTATATCCTACATTCACTGTTTCTTGGATGCTTGTCCTAACTCACTAACTGCATGTGATCATATGTGTTCTCTATAATGTTAATTAACAGCAATGGGCTGCTTTCTCCACTCGGATGGTACTCACAATTATAATTTAAGAAAATTTTACTGTAGTTAGAAGAGCCGAAATCATACCACTACAAAGTTTCAGAGGTAATTAATGTACATGTTCAGAGCATGAGAAGAAAGAGCCCTCTGCCATGGCAAGTCAGCAAAGGTGATACTGAAGAGAGCCACTTCATACAAGCCTCATTACTAGTAGCAAAGGCTAGCAAAAAGCTTTTCCTTTGTCCTTGGTGAAGATTATAGCAGCTCATAGTGTCAATAGGGAAGAAATTCCAAATTGTATGCAAAAAAAAAAAGGTAACACTTCATTAACTGATATAACAACAGATCTGCTTCCCAAGTCTAGAGTTTGTACAACATTAAAAGTATAATCAAAATCACTAGTACTTATTAAAAATCCTATGAAAACAAGCTGGGCTTTTATTTTCTTTCCAGGGTTTTCTGAGACTCTAGGTGTTAACACTAAAGCAAATACTTGTAATAAATAAAAAGTAAGGCAGTAAAGTACAAACACAACACTCCTCCTGAACAACTAAGAAGAGCTATTAACAGTATGCAAATTTCATACACAATAAACCGTTAACTAATTAGCAAATGCAGTAACTTCCATTTAAAAAATGAATAAAGCTGCCAAAACTTATAGACAAATGGACAGACATATACAGAATAAATCACGACTTGGAAATACACACAGCACCTCAGAAGGATTTATCCTTTCCTAATCGGCCCCAAGTTAGTTACCTTTTCAATATAACTTTTCAGACCTCTTCACTGGTCCCAGGAACTATTCAGAGACTGGCTCTGTAATTTTGCTTACTGCTATTCCCTTCATAGCAAGAGACTGCCCTTCCCTCTGCCTTATACAGTTCTCAATTACCACTTGGCCCAGACTGACTTTCTCTGCAAATTTCCCAAAAATACTGTAATTTGCTGTATTTTTCTTGAAGTTAATTAGGTATCTCAAAAAACTAAAGTAGTTTTTTCCTACTCTGAAGTCATAAAAAACTGAATTATTAAACACTATCTTCTGGCATTGCTTCTGCAATTTTTCAAATATTTGTTTTGAATCATAATAGATATGAACTTGAAAGTAGCAACTTGATAGATAAAAATCTATTTATATAAAATTAGCATCCATTTGGAGGAAGTGGTTTGAACTTTCTTAACATACATGGATTGCTGATCAAATCAGCTCATTTAGATTAAAAATCAGGCACTGAATCTGACAGTGAAAAACTAAAGACCAAATGACGAAGACACCAAGAAAAGGGACAAGTTCAGTTCTACAAGCACAGCTGACACAGTGCCATAAATAAGAGGATACTGAGGCTGGAAATGGAATTACACAGCAGTAAGAAACAACCCAGAGCCCCGATGACAAGACAATACTGTGACTACCTGAGAAGCACATGAGCTCAGACCGCACAGCTATGCAATATGAAAGATGCCCTTTGAGACATCACTCTTTAATATACTGAGTAAAACTGAGAATCAAAACAGAACCAAACCTCTTACCATCATCTTCTCAAAAAGTTTCAAGACTTCACTCTCTGACAGCAACTTTGGATTGTTTTCCATTGTCTCTGAAGACACTGTAGAGCAGTCACTGCTTCCAGACACAGTCTTCAGGTGGGGAAGAGGAGGTCTCTCTTTCTTGCTCCCTGGAATTCTTATGCTGGCAAATTTGTCCAGCTATGAAAAAAGATAAAATAAAACACAAGTAAATATTTTCACATTCAGCAACTGTTATCTAGTTCTGAAAACAGGGCAAAACTACAAGGCCAATCAATCATATTGTCACTAATGAAGCTTTAAACTTAACAACATTGACCATCAGTGTTGAGAAGGTTCCAGCAGGAATCCCATGTAAAGGCAGACAGGAAATCACACAACCTCACAAGATCTCAGGCCTCTGCAATATGTAGTGCACAATAATCTATACATTTTGAAGCCTGTATTTCTGTATGACGGTGGAGGGCTCACACTCAGGTCATCAAGCTTGTTGTCCAGTGCCTTTACCTACTCAGCCAATGGTTTTTGTCCCTTATTCATGTTACAGTGAAAACAATAGGTTTATATTTTATAGATATAAAGTTCAGATCTTAAAAAACAAAAATCACAAAATTTTACATGACTCTGGTGCCAGATGACCTGTGCTTTATAGATAAGCAAACTGAACAGTTTCACAAAAGCAAGTCAGCTAGTAGTGATGGCACCAACTGTTACTTCTTGCCCTGCAAGCCTGCCCCTGCCCTTCACCAGTGCTCTCAAGCATACTGTCCCCTAGTAGGGGACAAGGAGATGCACAACAGGATATGAATTAAGTATTTAAACTTTTAACTGTAATGCTGCTGTAGCTATGTAGACAATCGAATACCTGATAACATCTTTTTTTGCACATGCCAGCCTAACCTGAATTTTGTGAACATCTACAGAGCGTTATATTACTTAATATAGCTAGACACTGGTTATAACAGGCTGTCTTCCATAACAAAATCAAACAGCTAACTGCTATTTGAAACATATTAATATTATTCTAGAAAGCTAATTATTCATTCAAAATTGTTTCTCCTCACAGGGGGAAAAAAACCAGATTCCTATTTCAAGGCACATAAAACTTTCAAAAAGGACAAAAATCTTAAAGGAGACTTCAAATATACGTTTATTGAAAGCATAATCATAAAAATCATAAATTTTTCATCATTTATATAAATATGAACCTATTGTTTTCACTATAATATGAATAGAGGACCAACAAGAATGACCCATCCACTTAAATACAAAAATAACATGCTTAAAATGTATTGATTATAGAAGTACACTACACCGTACAGTAGCAATAACTACATATGGTTACTGAGTTAAATATTTACTTCATTAGCTGCATAAACAAATTTACGTGCTTAAGGGACATATATAGTGGCTACAACCCTTGTAAATCCACATTCACAATATTTCTATTATTGTAGAAAGCCCTATTAAAAGACCTAGTAGAAGTCTTAAAGATATCTAATACCTAGAAATCTTTATTTTTAAAAATAGCATTAAATTATGTTATTATTTAATTCACTAAAGAAATAGGTCAACTAACGATGTAAACAAATGTTTACATACAAAATGTGGGCCTATGAATTATCTATGAAGATGATGTCTAGGGAAAATATTATGCACTGTACTTACACACAGTCCATTTATCATAAGCTAGACTTCTAGGACCAGTCACAACATAGCATTGCTCGCATCCTAACAAACAAGTCACAAAAGTTGCAAAATGATAGTTGCTGTGTTTTTAATTCATCTAAAAGCCGAAGACACAGGAAAGGAAAAGAAGAGTCACTGGGAGGGGAAAGGAGGCAAAGAAACAGGGGGAATAGGGACATTATATATGAACTGGGCATGTACAAACTTTTTTTCCTGTCCATGTGCCCTCAATAATAATACAGTGTTTTCATCGTATCAAGTATTATTATAAGTAATAAAAGAGCATATATCTAACCTCAGCAAGTTCCAGGTGATAGCCTTAAATTTATTTCATTTCACCAGTACTTCAAAGTTGAATTAAAATATTTCTCAAAACTAGGGAAAATTTTTTATCTGTCTCCCAGCCTCTGAGAATGGAGTTCAACAGTCTATGTATGTCTGTAAGGACAAGCCGTGTTCTTTTTCAGCCTTACATGATGGCATATAATTCAAGCCAAATATACTATTAATTAAATGAAATAAGGTTTGAAAGAAATTCCTTTAGAGAAAAACAGACAGTGAGGGCACAAAGAATGAAATGCCAAAAGGTAACAGAAGTCCTTTCTTCATGACTGTTAGTTTTAGTTTACAAAGGTGCCCTTACTCTGCTCCACCACTGGTCAGGGATGAACAGCAGTGAGTGTCCAATGAGCTACTGTAGTGCATGGTTGCTGGCTCAGTGATTAGAAAACCCGTAAGTTCTCTCAAAAACCTAGACATAAAACAAATCTGCTACCAACTCTTCCCTTCAATTCTTTCTTGGCCACATGTGCAGTATGTTGAAGGTTAGTACCAGGAAGAGCTGAAGGATATCCTTCCTCAGGCACGGAAGGCTCTCAGCAACTGCAAGCGGTTCTCCTATGATCTAGAGCAGAAAAGAACCTGAGTGAAATGTCCACAATACAGCCCACACCTTGAAGAAATCCTGACAGCCTCTCTCAGAAGGTGAAGAGCAGCAGGCCAGGTCAGTTTCCGGAAGAAGCAGAGAGCAAACTTGAAATAGTTAACAGAAGACAACTCAGCATTAACCCTAAAAGCAGACATCAGATTTAAAACAGAGAGCTATCCCAGAGATCGGACACTCACTAGTTCAGTGGCTAAGTAAAACTTGACACCATGGCTGGGCATCTGCTGCAAAGCGAGGTCTGAGTTCAAATCCCCAGAACCCACATGGGAAGCCAGGTGTTGTTTTAGGAATGCCTGCAGCGCCAGGTACTCGAGGTTTTGGGTAAGTGGGGACAAGAGATCATTAGGGCTTGATGGCCCTCACCATGACTCTAGGTTCAGTAAAAGAACCAAACCAAAGAAGAAAAGCCTCGAAATGCCTAGGAGGTAAAAAGAGCACACAGCTCTCGCAGAGGACCACGTTTAGTTGCCAGCATCCATGTCAGTTACTCACGACCACCTGTAATTCTAACATCAGAGGATCTGATACCCAGATCCTAATTAGATATCTATTAAAAATTAGATATCGATAGATGATAGAAACATAGATGCATAGACCATAGACACAGAGGCAGACATTGGTAACACAAGGCATGCAATATCCTTCTCTGGCTGACATGGGTCTGCACACCACACACACACACACACACACACACACACTCTTCATATGCAGCCAGAATACTCACATATATACACACTCACACATACAAACAAACACTAAAAAATAAATAAATAAATAAATAAAAGTAGTTTGTCAGATTTTCAGTGTCATTCAGATCCCAAGTATACAAATCATGTGAAGCCACAGAAGAGCTGGATTCAAACTAAAGAAACAAGGTCCAGGCGAGCCCTGTTCTCAACAGATGGGCTTGTACTCCAATCCCTGGAAGAAGAGACCTTTCTCTTCTGAGGAGAAACGAAATGACACTTTTTGACTTATGAAGGAAAAGTTCTACCGTACCAAAATGCTCTATAAAAATTTCTTTCATAAGTAGAAGCAAAATAAAGACAATGAAGACAAAAGCTGAGAGAAACTGGCTCCAGAAGACCTACAGATAATACAAAAACTATTAAGCTTTTCAATCTAAAAGGCAATGGTGAGAATTCCAGATCCACAAAAAGATTTAAAAAAAAAAAAAAAAAAAAAGAACACAATAGACAATGTATCAGCTGGTGCTAGGACACTCAAGAGGTGGAAAGCTGGTAATTACAAATTACCTTGCCATACAGATATGGAGCAAGGAGAACCATGTATGTAAGGAGAATGCCAGTAAGGAGAATGCATGTATGTAAACCCCTGGCATCTAACTCACCAAATAAATATTATCTATTATAAAAGAAGCAAGAAATAGAACATGTGTCCAGAAGCTATAATCCCTGGGTGTATTTGTACTCTGTGTCTTAATTGTTCTTTGAAAACAGGCAGGAGATACCAAAATAATTTCTGTAAGCCAAGGATTGTTTAACCTCCTGTCAGTCACTGCTGCAGCACTCTAACCTCTGTACTTGTAGCATCAATGCCCGAGTATAAAAACGATCTCACCTCTTATCAAACACGAAGTGTAATGAACTGTGACACTTATCCTGAAGTGACGTTAAACACAGCATCACTGATGCAGCATCAATATTACAAATGTAAACATGCCAATAAGTGGGGAAAGGTAACTGAACCGAAGCATTCACAAGACGATGGGAAATGCACAGCCTACGGCTCCACTCGTGACACAAGAGTTCACAAAATGTTTGTTTTTAACAAAAGTTGGTACTTTTAAAAATAAAAATCCATAAATGTACTGAAACTTAGACGCCCTCTCTCCCCACCATCACTGCCATCACTGGTGTGCTGCCATAAGGTGAGGGTGAGGTGGAAGACACCCATGCCTCTGGCCCATGTTACCACTATGAGCCATGAAGAAGCCCCTGGTCTGGGCTAATACCTGGAGCCATGTTAATGTCGGAGGGCTGCTAAACAGAGCTGACCTGGGTAGGGTGGCATAACTGGCGGCAGCCCCTCATCTGCCGAGGTCTGTATCTGGCCTGAGCAGCATACTAGAGATGGTTCTGCTGGCTTGGCCATGGGAGAGCCAGCATCCTCATGAGGGTGTGCAAGAGAGCTAGCTGACTCCATCTCTCACCAGGGCAGTGCTAAAGAGCTGGCCCCAGTAGCACAGTTCCAGGAGAGCTGGCAGGCTGACCAACTCAGCTACCATCCAGACCCAGATCCAGGGCTTTGAGTTGGCCCACCCCAAAATCCACTCCATCTATGGAGCATGTGAAGGGGCCAGTCCTGCAGAACCAAAACTGCAGAATCTCCCTGACACAGGACAACTACAGGATTTCTGAAAAAGGAGTCCTGGTAAGAATCCAGTACTAACAGTGTAGCAGAAGCCAGAGGCCTCTAACCAGACCAGTGACTCACTGCAATGAACATCTGCAAGTAAAGCAGTTTCGGCAAAGGGGTACCTACTGCGTGACACACCATGTCACACCACAGCTTCCACAGCAAAATTTTGGTTTGATTTTGGTTTAGATTTTGTTTTCTTTTGTTTTGGGAGAAGGGATTTACAAGGGCAGAAGGCTGATACAGAGTGATGGGAAAATGAATGGAAATGAAGCCCATGATGTAAAATTCACAAAGAATCGATAAAAAGATTGTTTAAAAAGTAATAAATCTCACAGGGGTGAGCATTTAGTGACCCCTCTGCATGTCAGGTATGAGGGTACAAGCATGAAAGGCAGAATAGGATAGATAATATTCACTTAGTCTGTAAAGTGAAGAAAACACATGTCTAAACAGAAGATAAGCAAAACAAATTCCATAGTAGTTAGCTTATCTATAGACCAGCACAAAGAAACTTGACCAAATATTGTAGTAATAAAACTATATTTGTGTCAATAAACAAAAAATTACATAAATAAATAAATAAATAAAATCACACATCTAAGGAAAGGTCTGATGTGGAAAAGCAAACTTTCACCTCACCATCTTAGAGCTAGCCAATGGTAAAATGAGGAAAATGAACACAACCTCTTCTAGATTGTAAATCCACAAAGTCAGATAGTAATTGGAGATACAAAAGGATCAGCATCTCATGCTCCTAATGTAATACCTTTTCTTCTTAATTAGAAAGACGAAAGACAATAGGTGAGAAGATCCAGGACTGGAGGAATGCTGAGTGGATGAAGGGTACTTGCTCCCAAACCTGAAGAATTCCATTCAATTCCCAGGTCCTACACCTGGTGAAGGTGAGAACCAACTCCCACAAGTTGTCCTCTGACCTCAATATACAGTTAATCTACCTACACACAGAGAGATATAACATGAAAAAATAGATAATAGATAAGTAGGTAATAGAAGGTAAGACACAGGTAGATACATAGATACACAGAGACACATAGATACAGAAGAGGGAGGGAGGGAGAGAGAGACAGACAGACAGACACACAAACACACAGATAGATACAGATGATGGAGATGGATGGATGGATGATAGATGATAGATAGATAGATAGATAGATAGATAGATAGATAGACAGACAGACAACAGATAGATACAGATGATAGAGATGGATGGATGATAGATTATAGACAGATAGACAGATAAATGTATATATAGATGAATAGATATAAATATATAAGTGAGTATATTTTTAAAAGCAATACAAGAATGCATTTTCTTCTTTGTATACTAGGATTAACTCTTGATTATCAAAAGCTTAAAGTAGAGCTTGCAAGCATACCCAAGTATGCTCTACTAAGCACTCCAGGTAAATTCTAAGTATAAAATCTGAGCACTATAACAAAGCTAGATCCAAGTGATCTTGACTATCAAATTGTTTTACATGTGCTTGAGAAGTTTCATTTTTTAAAAAATCTGATGCTAGAGTGATTTCACATAAAAACAGGCAAATCATTCCTAATTTATCTTTGATGGAATTGCATGTATTACTTGCCTTTGAAGCAAAGCACAATAGAACACATAGTTAAACTTTAAAAATATTTTGTACTTAAAATCATTGTAGAAATTGCCTTTAGACTGACAGCAAATTCACTATTGTTATATTTTCCAATTTACCTGAAGATGGTTCCTTTTACAACTTATGTACTTTATCTTTATATAAAAAAAAAAAACAAATAATATATATGAAATTTTCCCCACAAAAAGCCAAACTAGAAACTCAACTTAGGCAGGTAAAATACACAAGCAATTCACATTGGTTGAAGAATTGATTAAACACAGACAAGACTGGGGAATTCTATTACACTGCTATTTAGAGGGAGAACACCACACTTAATTAACAAGGCTTTGCCTGTGTCTGGGGTATACTAAGTTTTATAAATTAATATCACTTATCTTCAGGGGATGTTAAATGAGCACCCTACTGAGTATTATCTCATGCTGAGTAATCACACTGATAATCAGTAATGACAGCTTAAATAAATTAATTAAACAAAAAGGGTTCTAAAAAACTATCTGGATTTTCGGTTATAACATTTTGATAGTAAAAACTCATTATTTAAAGTTCCCATTGTTACAGCATTGTAAATGTCAACAGCATTTTTTTTTTTTCATTTAAAAGGGCAGTGTAATGTTCAGGTATTTTACAATTTTAGTAGTTTTACCTATGGCTAGAGACACATTTTCCTAGAACCAAAAAGAAAGTTGAGGATTTCATGTAATCCAGGAGAAATAAGCAAATAGAAGCTCCTTCTAACTATAAAATCAATTTTACCCAAATACACACCTAAGCTATAAAATGTATTATTCAAAACTTTGTTAACTTTCATGCAATTTTATATTTAAGTGTGGGTTAATCAGCTTCGTTACTAACTCAGCAACTTGCTGATTAAAAGTATGACCCCAGACACTAACTGCTGAATCCTGTCAGCCACTGGCTTGTTGTGGTCTCATAATCAAGGCACTCACAACAGTGTCTGTCACAGATTCTTGTTAACCAGAAACAAAACTGTGAACTCCTTTCAGCCACAAGTCAAGGCGTTCTCAGCCCTCTTCACACCCCACCTCCCACTGCCCACCCCCCCCTTGTCATTCAAGACTCACTATATTCTCATGTCCTTTCAAATTAGTTATAAAATTCTGTTCAATTAATTGATTTGGTAACCACTGACACTCTCTCTTTCCTACTGGAATTTAACGGCCCTACCAGATCAATCATCACCTAAGTCTTTGTGTACCAATTCTCTGAAACACAGTGATCCTCTGACTTGTGTGAGCAAGAGGAGATTACCTATTCTGGCTTACAGAACAGGTCACTAATGGCACCAGCTTCTTCCTTGGATCACTCATTCTGGCATATGCCACCTGCCAAAACTCACAAAAGACAGGCCCACGTGACACAGCCCTAAGACACTACTCATTTTACCAACAGAAAAAGGTATCTATCTACACAGCCCATGGATGATCATCTTGGAAGTCCCTGCCAAGCCTAAAGGTCAGCATAGCTCTACATTAGCAAACCTGTACATTACAGCTTCATGAGACCCTGAGCTACAAGCATTTACCTAAGTAACTACTGAAATCCTGACCCACTGAAAGTATTTGAGAAAACACTGTTGTGGGCCACTAAGTTTGGGAACTATTTGTCCCATACCAAAAGACAAATACCACAGTGTCTGGTACATATTCAGCCTGCATATTTAGACAGACAGCGGTCTACTAATGCCAACAGACGGGCTTGCTAAAGTTATAAATGAGGAATTCCTAAATTTATAAAAATCATATGAAAAATAAGTTTCACAACTTGAGGAAAATGTTTTGACAAAAAAATAAATAAATAAATAAATAAATGAATAATAAATAAATAAATAAATAAATGAATAAATAAATAAATAATAGAAAGAAGTGATGGTTTCTGGAACAAAGAAAGTTGTCCATGCCCAAAAGAGGCATTACAAACATGGTATATTAGGGAACCATGTGAGGCTGAAACAAGAATCATGAAAGAGAAGGTTAACAACTAAGCAGTGTGCCTACTTGCCCAATAGCCCTTTGGCGTGGTTTGATTAAATATGATCCCCATGGGCTTAGTCACCAGGGAGCAGTGCTGTTTGAAAAGATTAAGAGGACTAGGAGGTGTGGTATTGGAGCAAGTATGTCACTAGGGATGGACTTTAAGGTTTCAAAAGCCTTTCCAGGCCAAAGCCAGTGTCTGTCAAAATCTCTGTCTGTGTGTGTCTCTGTCTCTCTCTGTGTGTCTCTGTCTCTCTCTGTGTGTCTCTGTCTCTGTGTGTCTCTGTCTCTGTGTGTCTCTGTCTCTGTGTGTCTCTGTCTCTGTCTCTCCGTGTGTCTCCCTGTTTCTCCCTGTCTCTCCCTCTCCCCCTCCCCCTCTCTCTCTCAGCTTCTTCTTCAGCACCATACCCACCTGCATACCACCATACTCCCTGACATAATGATAATGGATCAAGCCTCTAAAACTGTAAACACCCTGAATAAAATGCTTCCTTTTATAAGAGTTGCCTTGGTCATGGTGTCTCTTCATAGCACTAGATCAGTGACTAAAACACCCTTGCTAAATGCTAGTGACATCCCCCCACCCCACAGAAATATATCACATTGGGCCTGGTTCAGAGGGGCAGTGAAGAGCATTGACTACTCTTCCAAAGAACCTCAGCATCCACATAGCAGCTCACAAGTATTTGTAACTCAAGTTCCAGTGTCTCTGACTCCCTCACACAGCTTACGTGCAGGCCAAACACAAATACACATGAAATAAAATTTTTTAAAAATATATACCATATTAAGAGGAAAAGATGTTCAGTGATCCTTTCAGGTGGGATAAGCCTACTATATCTTAGGCACAATCTTAACAACTACTGTACTCTAACTTCAATATTCTCAAAAATCACAAAAGGGCTTTCCAGCTGTTAATCCTCATTTTATGAATTCTGTAAGTTAGTCAAAGCCTCATTTGAAAATTTACTGCCACTCTTCTAAAAAAGTTAATCAACTTAAATATTTTATTCATATTTAACTTTCACATTTTTTAAACTTGCCAAATGAGGAACATCCTTAATTATGCTCATAAAACTTCTTTAATGTCTTTTAAAAAAAAAAAAAAAAGACTCATATAAGCAAGCATTCTACACCCAGTAGCTCTGTGTGGGAGCTGTCTGTGCAGAACCCTACAGAGGGAAGAACTGAAGTCTTCAAACAACTGGCAATAGCCTTTCTGTCAAGAAATGGAGATGATGGGGAAAAATATACACTGTAGGATTTCAGAGTGGTCTAAACCAACATTTTAGCTTAAAAGACTGCAAAATCAGAACCATTATGCTACACTGTCTCTTATATCTGACCCAAGAACCTAAGATCACTTTAATTTATGCCACGACACTTGGAGGATATGTACTATCTAGCAATACATGTTTAGTATAAACATCTTTCCAAAATACTTTTAAATGATATAAATATGTGATATATACATATTATGTAGCTATACTATATATACATATATATACTATATATATACATATATATATAATTTATATAGTTATACAAACACACACACAAGGAAAACTTAAGTAAAACGGAGCCATGCAAAAATTTAACAAGCTTTAATATATATGCCATACAGAACTAAATGAGAGTTGAAGGCAAGTCTAGTTTTAAAAAATATTGACTATAAGCCATATTTAGAAGTATTTAATAACTATACGTGGTTTTAAAAACATCTGAATTTTTCTGTCATAGGTGAAATACTCTGTGGTACTGGCCTTTGTGTTTTGGACTGTTTGGTACACTAATAAATGCTATTTCTTCCCCATCTTCACAATACAGAAAAAAAAAAAAAAAACAAATTTGTCTTAAAGTTTAACAAAAATAAAGATTTAACCTTTCTAAATATATCATAAAATCTTTCCTAAGTTACCTGGTGATGCACAGGCCCCAGGTTAAGATCCCTGCCTGGTAGGTGGACACAGCATGTTAACAAAAAAAAAACGATGGTCAAAGGGAAGAAAGTCACTCAGGTTCTGAGGCCATCAGTGAAACAGAGGGAGGGATGGAAGACCTATGTGTGAGACCAACAAGGAGTGCAACAGGCTGCAAGCTCTGATGGCTCTTACTCAAAAGGAGCTGGGAGCTTTTGAAGGAAGAAGCCACCAGGAAAATAAAGCCATCAAAGACCTTCTAGGCTCCAATTAGAGAAAGAAGGAAACAAAGGATTAGATGACTTCTGAGTTCCAGAGGGCAAAGTAGGAGGGTCTGGGAAGTGTGGAGGAGTTGAGAAAAATAAATAGGCCTGAGGAGAGACAGGGGCAAGGGATTCTTACTGAGTATAGGAATTGATTGTGACTTCTGACTGATGTTGATTTGTGTAAGCTGAAAGCTGACCTGTTTCTTATCTTGACTAATGGTATGTCTTGAATTGTAATAAAAATCAAAAATGAATCACAAGACCCCGTGGTTTAAATCTTATCAAGGTATGTCTACCCCGACTGCCATCACCCTAGTACAGGCCCTTTGTATCACTAATGCAGTCTCCTTCCTGATCAGCGTCTGAGTGTTCCCTGTTTCTCTCTCTATGCCTGTCTATCCAACAATTCCCACACTTGATTTTTATCTTACTAAACACAAAGCAAGTCGGTACCCTCATCCTTCCCAATGTTTCCCCATCAGTCAAAAGATTACGTTCAAATGTCTTAGCATGATTCTTATATCAAGTTTGACCCCAACTTTTCTTCCTTACCAAATAATCTCTTTACCATTCTCCACCTACAACATGAGATATAGATGTAATGACTAGCACAGTCTCCCAAACATGCACGCTCAATGTCATCTCTTCTTTGTATCTAGAATTTATCTATGCCTAACTGATGTCAATTTAATCTTCAGCTCCCAGTTTCTGGGACACATATAGTAGTCTTTCCAGGAGATACCTCCTATTCTAGAACTTGCAATTTCATGGAAAGTATACTAATCTAAATCTATATTTTAGCATATGCGCTTACTGAAAGAGGTAACAAATCCTGAAGGAACGGATTGGTATTCTACTCATAAAATGACCCTGAAACTTAACACACATGGAGTGTGCTGGGTGACTGTTGAGTTTTACATTTTGAATAAAAAATCCATACTAATCCCAACACTGATAATTTACTAGCATAGTCCTCCTACACACACAAAAAAAAAAAAAAAAAAACCCACAAAAGAAAAAAAAAGTATAAAGAAGCATGATGCAAGGGAATATTGTAATTTGTATATTTTTTTAAATCTCTCTCCTTTTTTTTAAGATTTATTTATTCATTTTAATGTATGAGTACACTGTTGCTATCTTCAGACACACCAGAAGAGGGCATCGAATCCCATTTCAGATGGTTGTGAGCCACCATGTGGTTGCTGAGAACTGAACTCATGACCTCTGGAAAAGCAGTCAATGCTCTTAACCACTGAGCCATCTCTCTAGCCAGTAATTTGTATTTTGAATGTCTCCCAAACCCATGTGTCTTAAGATTTGGTTTTGATCATGGCAAAGGTGGGGCCATAAGGAAAGAGGACCGAAGCAGAAGTTAGGTCTCTAGAAGTACATTTGAACCCCTTCTTTTCTCTTTGCCTCTTGGCTACCCTGGAGCACAAAGCCCCCCTCTTATATACACTGCTCCCATAGGCACTGTGCTGTCACAGGCCCAAAGCAACAGGCCAAGCCACCATGAAAATCTCTCAAACTGTGAGACAAAAATGAACTTCCTCCTAAGTGCATAATTTCAAGTACCTTGGTATAGTAACCCAAAACTAACACCAGCTGTAAGGAAACTGGGCATAAGAGACACACTAGAGCACTAAAAATCAATTCAATAACCCAGAATTCTAACTCAAATATTAATGGTTATACATGAAATGTAAATTAGCTCTGTAAATAAATATTGCACTTTGAGTGAAATAGTTCAGAATTACTCACACACAAATATTATCTAACAATATCAACAATTGCTTCCTAACTACTGAGTTTACATACTTCCACTAGCAATCCATTTTGTTCATACCTAAGAAGCAAACTTATTACTGGGTAGAAATTCACAGCCAAAATTGCAACCTATCCTTCAAAACTCAGCTGAAAAGTCATCCTCTCTGCAGTCTTTCCAAGATCAAGTTGACCTTGCTACCTCCACTAAAGTGATGCTACTTCCCTATCTACAATAGCATCCACTATCACGCCACACTGCAAATCCTGAGTGGCCATCTATTGCCCCAGCGTTCCCAGGCAGAGACATGCTTATAAACTTTCATATTCTATAAGAGTAGTAGACACTCAATAAATGCTTAATAAAGAGGTAGACAAAAAATGAATAAACAAGTACGCACACTCATTGCATCTTTGTTACATCTGAAAGCTCTTGATCTTATCCCCACATTTCTTCTGATTTGAGGAGATGCTCTCTAAATCAGTCCATAAATATTTAAAAATCCGAAGATAGCACTTACGAGCTCCTGCTGAAAACCCAAGTACAGGAAGTCATAATTAACTCATATTAATGGGCTCTGAAAGGCCCACCTGACTAAGTAAACACTTGAAATCATATAGAACTTGTTTCAATATATTGTCCTACACATACAGAGCTGCCCTAGCCCATACTAGTAATTTCTACTTTACCTAAGAGTAACATACAGCTTGGTAGAATAACTATGAAAATAAAATAACACTTTTATCACTTGCTTTTAACAAAGGAAAAGACTAAAATTTAGTAAAAATGTAACATGAAGTTTTAGTAAAGAAAGACTTCTATCCTACTATGACAGTAAAATTAAAATAATTATTAAGGTTGAGCTCTTATATATTAAAGTTAACAAAATCTAGGCAAAAATTCAAATAAACTAAATTAAATTTTCTTCCTTCATACAAATGAAATCTGCTTCCACATATATCTCAGAATACCTAGAATATCTCATGGTAGACTGAGCCCTCCCTATGAAGCTACTCTTTTCTAGGAATGTTTCTGGAGAAAAAAAAAATCAGATAGAAAATACTCAGAATCTGCAAAAGTGGTCTGGCAACAGAACTGTCAGAAGCAAGGGCCCAGAAGAGATGAACTTCTCAAAGAACTCATGAGAATCCACCCCAAACCAAGGAAAATCATGCCGGCTCCAAGACCTTTGTCTCCATGGGAGCTTTTCATGATTGCCAGAATTATGAAAAGACATCCTTAGACACGTTGCTTTTTCTTACATCCAAAACAAATCTCACATTCTTTACCTGTCGGCATATCTCAAATATCATTATTCCTTTGGGATACAGATTCTCAGTTTTATCTGAAATGTGGAAATAATTAATTTCTCATCATATAGCTCTTTAGATATAGTAGGCCATCACAATTACAAAAACTTTCTCTGGATTAAGGTTAACAGCTGTGATACAATTTTAAACATAACACATCCTATATAGACATGGCTTGAGAGACAAAATAAGATCTACTTCTTGAGTTTACACTTAGCACTCTGGGGAGGGAAAGAAAGACTACTCCAGCATCAGCACAAGGTTCCTCATGAACATATTCTCTGGGACAGGCCTACCAGAATTTCCATGGCTACCACTTTGATTATGAACAGGTCGCTTGAACTCTCTTGCCTTTTCTGTCCCCATCATTTAAAACGTTAATAATAGTACTAAAACACTTAAGTGAATAGCATTTACATAGCTAGTACATCCTAAGTACAAGCTAACGATTATACAGTACTAAATGTATATTTCATATAGGGGGAATAATTGTAATTCCCTAGTTATGAATTTTCTTTAGTTCTTTAAAGTTGTATCTTAAATGGATTTGGAGCACAAAAAGCCAGAAGGCCACAGCAGGATGGGGACATGAATTCCACTGAAGAGCTCCAAGCCTCTAGCATAAGCTTACAACGAGTTACTGTATTCCCTAAGTAGCCATTCTATTACTTGAAGAGCCACATATTGTCTGAGGGCTTTATACCAAGTTACAAAACAGGATCCTACTCCAGAAGGCTTATAAGTCATGTTAACAAGCAAAGGGAACAGTCTCATTCCCAGCCTTGTAGCAGACCTCATTCAGGGGCCTGCCCTCCGACCTTAACCTCATTCCCTAGGGACTCAGCCAAAAGTTTCTGTGGACTGAGCTTTCCTCCATCCCCGCCCCACACACATCCTTGTGTCAGTCACCTGTACCTACCTGAAAACCTAGTGGACTCACTGACTGGGAATCAGGTAGCAAATTTTCATTCTCTCTCCTGTCTACCATTACATTTGTTCCAGTCACATAACAGACCACTTGCAGGGGCTTGTTCTTTCACCCTATCCCCATTCACTGGGGACTTCAAAAAACCCACATGACAAAGTCCAGAGAGTGACAGACTTTGGAACACTCGGTCCTAAATGGGAGATTTTCAACAAACCACTCCCCCAGGGCTCAGGGAACTCTGTAGAAGAGGAGGCAGAGAGACTAACAGCCAGTGAGAATGAGGACACCAAACAAGCAGAGCCTTCAAGACAAAACAGGACAGAAATATGTAGTTACAGACTGTGGCAGCAAGCACAGGTCTAAGGCAGATACAGTCCAAGCCTATGAGAAGAGGACATGAGTTCCCATCTCTAACTCAGAAGCTACCTTCGATTGGCAATTGCCAGAAATGGAAAAATCAGGTTTCTCTATCTCACTGGGGATACAAACCCTAGTTAAGGACAGACTCCATGCCAATCAATAGATTCCAGCACCAAAGAGCACAACGGTACTTAGGGAGATCCTTTGTTACACAATGCGTTCTTTGGACATTTCTACTCAAAGACATTATTTGTCTTTTGCTTATTTATAATGGTTTCCTGTGTTTTTATGAGAGATGTGTGTGTGTGTGTGTGTTTCTCTTGTGCTTTGTTTTGTTTTGTTTTTCTGTTTTTTCTGTTTGCTTTATTTTATTCTGGTTTGTTTTCTTATTCATCTATTTTCTGAGAGAACAGTGGCATAGAGTGGAATGGATGGGGAGGGTAGGAAGGATTAAATAGGAGTCAAGGAAGGAAAACTGATCAGAATTTACTATAGAAAAAAATATTTTCAATAGAAAAGGCTAAGGAACAATCTACAGACAACAGGCACAAATAAGAAATCTCAACTGGGGTATTATATGCACAATTCAATATACATAGATAACTCTGATTGCTGTGCAAGCCACAGCTTCCTGGGGAGAAAGAAGTGGTCAAAGCATCCAAACAGGTGAAAATGAGGACAGTGGCAGAAAGAATGTAAAGTCAAGAAATAATCAAAAGGAAACACTGGGAGGGTAACACTCCCTCATAAGAGACTGTGAGAATAAAAATAAGTGCCAAGGTAAGGGAGGGTTCTATGAAAGGGCATTAGTCCCTAGAATAAATGGGACAGCCATATGAAGGTATCCACTAGGCCAGCGCATCATCTGTCTCTACTGAAGGAAAGGTCAGAGGTATCAATGACAGTTGCAATCTTCAGAGGTGATCATTTAAGTAAGGTACCACATGGAGAGCAGAGTAGGGGCTGGAGAAAAGAAACTGCAGAAATAACAGTTGAAGACACAAAGACAAAACACACACACACACAATAGAAATGAAAAAGAAAGGTCAGATGAGTATGAAACTGGGAAATTTGGTTTCCCCAAAGACAAGAAAGCTCTGTTCTTTAAAAAGAAAACCAATAATACATCAAGTAACATAGATAAAGAAAACCAATAATACATCAAGTAACATAGATAAACCTAGTAAATTTGCAAGATGTAAAAATTGACACAAATTGCAAAAAGTTCTTAACACAAAACATCCAGGAAATCCAGGACACAAGGAGAAAACCAAACCTAAGGATAATAGGTATAAATGAAAGTGAAGATTCCCAACCTGAAAGGCCCAACCTAAAGAATGAGATGCCCATAAACATAAAAGAAGCCTACAGAACACCAAATAGACTAGACCAGAAAAGAAATACCTCTTGTCACATAATAATCAAAACACCAAGTGCACAAAACAAAGAAAGAATATTAAAAGCAGTAAGCGGAAAAGGCCAAGTAACATATAAAGGCAGACCTATCAGAATTACACCAGACTTCTCACCAGATACTATAAAAGCCAGAAGATCCTGGAGAGATGTCATACAGACCCTAAGAGAACACAAATGTCAGCCCAGGCTACTATACCCAGAAAGTATCTAGTTATCTTTTCTGTTACTGTGATAAAACCAAGAGAAAGAAACTTGGGGAAGGAAAGACTTTATTTGACAAAACAATAGCAGTCTATTATAGAGGGAAGCCAAGGCAGGAACTGAGGAAAACTTCTTCCTGCTAGTTCCCCATGGCCAAGGTTGTATAAGGAAACAAGCTACCACCTACCCAGGAATGGTACCACTCAACGGCCTGGGCCCTCCCACATGAATCACTAATCAAGAAAACTGCCCCACAGACTTGCCCACAGGGAAGTCTGACACAAGCAATTCCTCAGGTGCAGTTCCTTCTTCACACTCTAGTATGTATCACCCTGACCAAAACTAACCAGCACATGAAGATGTCAGTCAGCCGAGAGACACTATCACATTCCACAAATAGAAGCTTAAAGAATGAGGTTTCTATATGAGCAACCAAAACCAAATATAGGTATAAAAGTAAACAAATATAGTCACTAGTCAAAATACTGGTTCTTTGAAATAATCAGTAACACTGACACACTTCAAGCAGACTAAACAAGAAAGACAAAAAACTAGAGAACACAAACTATCAATATCAGCTTTAAAAAAAGAATTAATACACCCTACTTTAAAAAGATAAGAAAATACCATAAGCAATATTGAGTCTTTAAACTCAAAAACAACGTTTTAAAAAGAAATTCTTTGAAAGATAAACTAGCATGATCCTCTTAAAGGAAAAGAAGTGGATTCCATGAATAGTTGTTATTTAGTAATAGATACTGCAAACAACAGTGAGAAATAAGCACATAGACATGCTGTCCCCACCAGCGGGCATCAGGGGAAACTGCCAGGTTCTTTTAAGGTTAAACATATACTTAGCACAGAATCCCCTTCTTCTAAACATTTGTCTACAAAAAAGAACAATAAGCAAATGCTCACTGTGACTTTATTCACAAAATAACCACAAAGGTAGAAGAGCCAAGCCTTCTGTAGTATTGTTAAAATAATGAGGCAGACGCAGTCCAACACCATGAGAGTCTACTTATGTGAATTCTCAACCTGAACTGTAGCTCGGATATGTGCTAAGTGTTTGTCAAGACCTATGATAGAGGAAGAACAGTAGCCACAAATGAGCATAGAGGTAACCTTTTGGGTGCAAAAGTTTTTAAATCATAACTATAGTATATTCATAATTATAAATACTTTCAAAATCAGACTTTAACCTTAAAGCTAGAATATTATATTACATATATATCATGCATACAGTTGAAACATGCAAGGTACTTATCAAACCGACTTCTATATCTGCATTGGTCTGCCAAGCACTTTTACTTAATTGTTCCTTGGACAATACCTATAAACAGATATCAAATCGCAAAAGCTAATTACTTACACAAACTGGCATCGCTACTGGTGATAGCTCTCATTCTAACCTATCTCTCCACAGGAAAACCCCAGGCAAGCAAGAACAGACGCTAATGGGAAGGCCCGTAACTTCCTCCAGCATCACTGCAGGCCAGTGTTTGTTCTCTAGCTGTAGCTGCTATTCGTGGGTCATCAAATCCACCTAGATCACCAGTCTGTTTTTTAAGTATTGGAGCAGAGTGAAGAAAAGTAGAAAGAAATGGAGGGGGAAAAAATCAGAGTTCACTACGATTAGAAAAATCATATACTGGTTATAAAAACTTTGGTTTGAGAATCAGCCTGTAGGTTTATGTGGGCTGAAACAGAAAAGCAAACCTTAAAACCTACCATGATTCCTAGTCAAAAAGACATTTGAATACCATTGCCACAACCAAAAATGGGTAACAGAAAAATTGTTAAACGTGTATCTTTATACAGTGGCAGGAGAGAACTAAGGAGTCCAGTAGAAGTACTAAGAACAACTGTGAGAAACAAATGCAAACTTCCTATCGCCAGAGGAACTCAGTGAAGGGCCATCTGGGCAATTCAGCATGAGGCCCACTTCTAGCTCTTCCTCCTTACCCTCCCATGCCCGTCGCCTCCTCTCCTCCCCCCCCTCCTCCCTACCCCTTTACTTCTGAGGAAAAACCTTACAAGCCCAAGTCTTCAAAGGAAACAGTGGTGCAGTGGTTCATCACTTTAGCTATGGGACCTATTCTCTTAAATGTGAAAGGTGTTCACATCTGTTTTTAAAGGACACTGCTTCAAGTTTACTTAAGGAGAAACCAACACTGCAATAATCCTTTGTTCCTATAACAAGACTGCTGCCTGACAATTCAATTCTGATAACTCACAAAATAGCCTTGAAATGAGAAGTACCCTTGCTGATCTTTAACAAAGCAACCTAAAGGGACTGAGTTTATTTTCTTTGTACATAGGAGGTGTGACATGTGCATCTATACAGGTTCATCCACCCGTGCACAGGCCAGCAGTTGACTTGAGTGTTTTCCTCTATTTCTCCACCTTTTTTTTTTTTTTTTTTTTTTTGAAGTCCCAAGGATTTCCCTGTCTCCACCCATTTCCCCTGACTTGCATCCCTGACCCCAAGGTTATGACATGAACTCCCCCTCCCAGCTTTTAGGGTGCTGGTGATCTACACTCAATCTTAACACTTGCACAGGAAGCCCTTTATCCCCTGAGCCATTTCCCCAGACAAAGGCTAGGGTTTCTAACATTGGTGCTGCGACAGTGTTGTTTCTGTTGCTTTAATGTAGGACCACAGAAAAATGCTATTCTTCTGACTTTTCTCCTGTTATGTCCCAAAACAGCTATTCACATTAAGAAATTCTACATTAAAGCACACATGGAGCATATATGCTTTGGAGAAGCCCAAATCTAATTACAACTATCCTGCCAGCATGGCATCAAAGCATCAGCAGCAATGCTTCCCTTAACTCTAACATGCCACGCACCCTTTAAAGAGCCCTCAAAATACCCAGGACACCCATTCCCCTATCATAGTTCAACCATCATGTATGCACCTCCCCTGTACAGCCCCACAGCAAATGTGGCACACTGTGTTTCTGTCTGCACACCAGGAGGCAATTATAAAGAGAGACAAGAAGGACAGCAAAGCACAGAACTGGGAGCAGCGCTTCAATGCGCTTCAGACTACATGGAAGCCACCAGAACCCCAAGAGAAAGAAGTGAAGATATAACAAGCTGCGCTTTACAAATAAATGATCAAGCAAGTGCTTAGCTTATCAAGGCCACAGAGCAAGCAAGGCAGGAGGGAAGCTCTGACTGTCAACAAGGCTCTCTTGCCTCCAAGTGCACTGCTCTTTCCCTGTATCCGTCGCCAACACGGAAAAAAGGGATCTTTTCTTCTCCTATTCAAAACAGTCATGCTCATTCTCCTCCTCAAAGACAACGGCCAGTTCATCCTTCTCCAGACCACTACCCCAGCCTTAGCAGAGGAGAAGACAAAGCACAAGATCAGAAAAGTGCCAAGGAAAAGCTGCAGTCAGGTACTCAGGTGAAGAGATGAGCTAGCCATCCAGGAGACAGCCATGTGCACAGCCGAGATGAAAGTGGGATCAAGGCAATCAATGGAGACCAAGCAGGTAGATGGTCAGAGTAACTGGGGCAGGGCCAACATCAGAGAAAATTGTAAGCTTGCTACAGAGCCAGAACGTGGAGGTTCTGTCTGTAATATCATCAGCCCGCAGGAGGCTGAGGCAGATAAATAGCTTTGAGTTTAGGATCAGTGAGGTCCAGACTACCAAGTCAGACCCTCTCAAAAAACACAATTACCCAGTAAAAGACATATCAGATGCTTTAGAAAAGTATGAAACATGTATTGTCTCACTGTCTCTACCTTCCAGAAGTTTAAACTGATGAGAACAGGAAATAGTGCCACATTAAAGATGCACTTAGCTACCAAATATTTTGATGTTGCTAAAGTCAAGTATAAAACAAGAAGCAGAAGCAAAGAATGGGAGCAGGAAGGAAAAAAGAAGGAAACAAGTTTTCACTGGGGAGGAATCCACCTTTAACCCAGCAGACACCGAGGATGTACTTTAGAGTGACCTATTAATGCTACTCCGTGATGGTTTCTAAACTCAAGTAAAGGCTGTGGCTTTGGAGTGTGCAAGGAAGGCCATGTAATGAAAGAATGTCATCTGAAACAAAAGCACACTGTGTCTAAAGTCTGAACAAACCTCAAAAGTATATAGATTATGATCTAAATGAAAGGAAGGATACATCAAGTCCAAACCTCAGCCTGGTGTTGGCTACATCCAAGGAGAGGATAGACTCAGCAAACACAAAACCCCCTTATAACATTAGGGTGTGTGTGTGTGCATGTGCACGAGTAAGTGTGCACGCATGTGCATGAAGATCAACTTCAGGTGAGATCAACTTCAGGTGTGTTCCTCATGTAGGCTTTCCATCTTAATTTTTGAGACAAAGTCTATCACTGAACCTGGAGGTCACCAATTAGGCTTTAATAGGTCATCAATGAGTTTTAAAGGTATCTGCCTGTCTCTGCTGAGGTGACAAACACACACCATCACTTGAAGCTTTTCATAGAGGGGCTGGGATCCAAGTCGGTCCTCATTCTTAACAGAGCAGGCAATTTATCAGCTGAGCCATCTCTTTATCTTTAATCCATTTTATATGATTTTTGTTCTACTATGCTTTGTAACTTGAATATGTTGGATTCATAAAATATTATGAATGAACCTTGAACACATTACCCTAGAAAAACAAAGTCATTCTTTTTTAGTTAAAAATTATCACAGACTGTTACAATTATTTGAAGTATCAAAAATAGGTAAATCATACAGTATTGTTCTGGTGGTTAGCCAGAACTGGAGAATTGAAGGGAAATAAGCAGTAAGTATTTATAGGTAAAGAGCTTTCTTCTGAAGATTTTGGAAATGTTCTAAACTAGATTGTAGTGGTGGACAATTTGGGGGAATATGCTAGAAACTACTTAATTATAAACTTTTAGTGGGTAAAATGAATGCTATGTAAATTGTATCTCAATAAAGCTATTACAGCATGGTACATTCTCATAAAATCCAAATATAAAACATAAAAATTATAGCTGGTTTTATTGCTGACTTTAAGAAGTCATTCATTTATGGAGGCTGAGTATACATCTCAGTGGTTAGCATGATTAGCCTGTGTTCAATTCTCACAAACACAAAAAAACAGAGGTGGGGAGAGAAAAAGGTATTCATGTTAAAAAAGAATGAGAATCAGCACAGTAAGTATATGGGAATTCAAAGTATATGAATTCAAGCTACAGCAGAACAGGCCGCCTTCGACAAGGTACTAGGCCCTTCTCGGCTTCCATGCCTCAACTGTGAAATAAAAATAATATCTACTCAATAGGAAGAGAAGCTACTGTATGACCTATGTCAGTGTTCCATATTATTGTCGTTTTCTAAGCACGAAGCTGGTCATGCTCCATCTGACGTTACAGTCAATGATGGAATGCATATAGAATGGCATATACTGCACAGGCTATGTGTGTGACAGACCATACCACTGTGGCTCACATCTAAGGAGGAAATCACCCAGTTCTCTGTGTGTGTGGCAGAGGCTTCACAGTGATAAACCTCACGTGTGTCTTCCTCTATTGTTCCCTGTCTATGATTGAGCAGATTCTGAGCCTGAAGCTCACAATTAGACTAGATTAGACTGGAATTAAGTGTCATGACTATACACTGCACTGCTGAAAAAATTCACATAAATACTTTTCTTTTTTAGATACTTAAACTAAAAAGTGTTTTTCTTAAGATACTTACCATTCAGGAAAATATACCAACAGTATACTTCATTTTTTAAATTGTTGAGGTCAAGATCTACGTCTCATTTGTTTTCACACACCTACCTTAACCAGGTGTTACAGCCAGCACTCTGGATGCTTAAGGTGACAAACATTCTGACTGCACTACACTTTGCACTTACTGTCAGCGATGCTGAATACCAAATCTGGCTGGTGAGTACTGTGTTTCTTCCTCTTCATGGTGCTCACAGATTTTTCCTATTTTCATTATTTGTGGCTGGTACTGTTATCATTCCTTTACATTTACACAATGTGTATTTGTGTATCAAAAGTATAGTTCTCGAGAACAATCATTTGACCTCACAGCAAAGGCATTAGTTCTTCTTAGAAGAAGCCATACTACTAACCTGAAAGTCAAGCAGGTATGCCTGCTTCTCGGTTTTAAACAGAATTTCTCAAATACATGCATAGCATTTCAACCTGGCCTACTTTAATTAGCAACTACATTTTTCTAGCAAGCCACCATGTCGTTAGCTGCTTTCCTCCCTCTTTTTGAAATATGCAACTCATCCTCAAAGAATGAGAGCTGATTTGAATGATTCAAAGTTGACTAACAATTTGTAATTAAACACAATTTTTATATTAACATATTGACTATTCCTTTTCACAGCATACAAGCAACAATTTAATGTATTTTACCAGTTCTAGCTCTTGTGGTAGCGCTATGCAGACATTCTTAGCACATGCTGGTTTGGGCATTTTCAGAGATGCTAATATAGCATGCCAAGAGCAGTACACAGTTAAAATACATGACAAAGGAAAAGTTGAAGGTAGCCTTACCATATCATCTGTTAGTGTTCTAATATTTAAATGCTGCAAATGAAAAAAAAAAATCAGTCAGTAATTTATAACAGCTTTTTTATTTTAGTTATTAAGTACACTCTACAATGCTAACTTGAGGTAATTAAATTCCTGACAGTGCAATAAAAGTATATTATGTATTGTTTTAATCTATTTGTCAATAAAACAGACAAAAGTTACCCTGTACGCAATAGTTTTAAATATTTACTAAAATCTCTTGATTTTATAAGCCTCACAAACTAGAAACTTAATAGGGGTTGAATAAATATATTCTCCCAATTAATAATTAGTACTATTCAATATCCAGACTCACACCATAATGATATAAAGATTTAAATATGACTTTCAAAAATGTTTTGTATTATAAAACACTGTAACTTTAAATTTACCATTAGCATGCAGCATAATAGATAATGAAGTACTCTGCTGGCTTAATGAACTTAAATAATTCTAGGAACGATGAAGAGTGTACTGGAATGATTATCTGCATCTTTAACAACACTCTGATTTATCACCAGTGGTGACAGTAGACACTTTTCAATTTCATTGTCGCTTATTTGAGACCTCTTTGGCTGATTTCCTTACTAGACAAACAAGGCCACTTTAGAAATGAATAAATTAGTTTCACACAAAGCACAGTTCAAAGGAAAAAAGTATTTAGGAAGAAAAATATCAGTTTTAGTAATCAAGGGCAGGGCAGCAATTTGTATTCAGGTAGTTGTATTCAATTCCAATTCTCCTTCTTTATTCACTGGAGCATTAGAGCTTTCAAAGACAGAAAGGGTCAAACATTTTTAAATAGGAAACTAGATCTATTCATTCACGGTTATAAAGGAAGATGTGCTACCAATTGTCACCTAACACGTAAGTGTTACATAGTTAAATTTGACATTTATTGAACAGAATAAAATTTGCACTCATTCTGTTCTACTGAAACAGATTTATATTCATTACTTTACCATAATGATGATCTCAACTAAAAATTTGTCAGTGTAAATAATATCCCATGTTATCTGCCTTTACCAACATGTCCCTTCCTAATGAAGGGGGAGTGAGGAATGTACCTGAAAGAACCATAAATAAACTGTGTATACCAAGGTGGCCATGTTAATGACCGTGATTAGCCACTCCACTAAGTTTCAGACTCAACTACCTGCTGAATTAAAGCGGCTTACTGCGACCTAAGAAAATAATGGAGTAATACTACTGTTGAAAATCTTGGTATATAAAATATGGTTTTTAATAACACTACTGTGTGATCATTAACAAGCCTGTAAAGTTTACCACCAGTGTCATCCCAGAGACAGATACCACAATTAAATACCAAAATTACACAGTCCCCAAAGAAGGTGCAAATCCTACCTGCTCTGTGTACCCTCCAAAAGAACAGGTTTATGCACATTGAGTTTGGTTAAATAAATCTACTTGCTATTACTCTACAACAGGAGGTATCACCCCAATTACAGCTCAGCTTGCTCCTAAAAGGGGTCATTTCAAGCACGTGTGACAAAAGAGGATGTATCAGGTTCTGAGAGTAGCATGTCACGTGGTCTAATTCTTAAAAGGCAAAGTCAAGGAAATCAAGTATAAGGCTGAAATCCTATTTAGAATAGTACGCAATCTACTAACCCAAAAGAAATACACCAACACGAGTAGTTTCAGGAAAACTCCATACAAGTGGAAGGTTTTATAATTTATCATTTTTTATGTGCATTAGTATTTGGTCTGCATGGGAGGGTACCAGATATCCTGGAGCTGGAGATACAGACATTTGTCAGTCACTACATGAGTACTGAAAATTGAACTTGGGTCCTCAAGAAGAGTAAAGATTAAGGATTTAATGGCCAGCCTAGAATACAAAACAAATCTGAGGCCATGGGCTTTAGAGATGGCTCAGCAGATAAGAGCACTGGCTACTTGCTCTTCTAGAGGTCCTGAGTTCAATTCCCAGCAACCACACCGTGGCTCACAAGCATCTGTAATGGGATCTGATGCCCTTTTCTGATGTATCTGAAGACAGCTACAATGTACTCGTATAAACGAAATAAATAAATCTATAAAAAAAAAAAATCAAAGTAGAAGTCATATAAGAAATACAAGTCACATGCTATAAAACCAAAGGTGCAAACATGGGGGTGGGGAGACCACATGTATAGTCCTTCCGGTCTGGGCCCAAGTACTGAGCAAATCCTGGGCTGCAGCTCTGCACCCTATCTCACAGAACCCAGAGGAAGCAGGCCTCCCAGGAGCACTAACCACAGCAGTATCTTAGGTAAAGAGACAGCAACACCCACCCCAAACAGGAAGTAACTGGGACCCACTAGGAATCAGAAATTCACTCCTGGCCCTGGGCACTGGTTCCTTCTAGTCTCCACCCAAGCACTGAGCAGATCTTGGGCCTCAGCTCTAACCCCAGTAGCAACACCAACCCCACACAGTTCTGATACAACCAAGATAATAGGAAAGACAGGCTCCAGTCAGAGACAACACAGTTAGCACTAAGGTGATCCAGATGGTGAAAGGCAGGTGCAAGAACATAAGCATCAGCATCCCAGAGTACTTGGCATCATCAGAACCTAGTTCTCCCAACAACAGAAAGTCTTGAATTCATCATATCACCAGGAAAGCAAGATTCAGATTTAAAATCACTTCTAATGATGATGATAGAGGACTTTAAGAAGGACATAAATAAGGCTCTCAAAGAATTGGAGGAGAACACAGGTAAACAGGTAGAAGCCCATAAAGAGGAAACACAAAAATCCCTTAAAGAATTCCAAGAGAACACAACCAAACAGGTGAAGGAATTGGACAAAACCATCCAGGACATAAAAATGGAAGTAGAAACAATCGAGAAATCACAAAGGGAGACTACCCTGGAGACAGAAAACCTAGGAAAGAAATCAGGAGTCAGAGACGCAAGCATCACCAACAGAATAGAAAAGATAGAAGAGAGAATCTCAGGTACAGAAGATACCATAGAAAATATTGACACAACTGTCAAAGAAAACGCAAAATGCAAAAAGTTCTTAACACAAAACATCCAGGAAATCCAGGACACAAGGAGAAAACCAAACCTAAGGATAATAGGTATAGAAGAGAGTGAAGATTCCCAACTTGAAAGGCCAATAAATATCTTCAACAAAATTATAGAGGAAAACTTCCCCAACCTAAAGAATGAGATGCCCATAAACATAAAAGAAGCCTATAGAACACCAAATAGACTAGACCAGAAAAGAAATACCTCTTGTCACATAATAATCAAAACACCAAGTGCACAAAACAAAGAAAGAATATGAAAAGCAGTAAGGGGAAAAGGCCAAGTTAACATATAAAGGCAGACCTATCAGAATTACACCAGACTTCTCACCAGAGACTATAAAAGCCAGAAAATCCTGGAAAGATGTCATACAGACCCTAAGAGAACACAAATGCCAGCCCAGACTACTATACACAGCAAAACTCTCAATTACCATAGATGGAGAAACCAAGATATTCCACGACAAAACCAAATTTACACAATATCTTTACACAAACCCAGCACTACAAAGGATAATAGTGAGGATAACCTTCTTGCCCTGGGAATCCCAGCTGGGAAAGCGCCAATACAAGGAGGGAAATTATACCCTAGAAAGGCCAAGAAAGTAACCCTCTTCCAACAAATCCAGTCCTGGGGCTGCTTGGCAAGAAGCTGACATGGGCCAAGGACAAGGAAAGAGGCTGCTGGGCAGGAATATGACATTGGCCAAGGACAAGGAAGTAGGCTTCAGGCAGGAATCTGATATTAGACTAGAACAGAGAAGTAATTTCAAGTAGGAGTCTAAATTGTAGGCTACAACAAAGAAGTAATCTCAGGCAGGAATCTAAATATTAGGCCAGAACAAACAAGTAATTTCAGACAGGAATCTAAATTTTAGGCTAGAACAAGAAAATAGGCTTCAGACATGAAAATGACCTTGGTCTAGGATAGGGAAGTAGGCTCAGACAGTTTGGTCATCCTGATAAGCCTTTAGAAGCAATGTTAATGGGAGTGTTCATGTTTAATGCCTTGCTTGTTCTTTGACTATTTGTGTTTATTGTCTTGCTTGTTCCTCAACTATTTGCATCTATTGTATTGCTAGTCCCTCAACCTAGAACTGACATTAATACATGCATGTAATCAAAATGGTATAAAAGCATAAAGGAGGAGGGGGCATGAAATAGGGGGTTCTAGGGAGGGGAAATGGGAAAAAGGGAAGACATCTGAAATGTAAATAAATAAAATATTCAATAGAAAAAAAAAAAAAAGAAAGGTGTGCTCTACTCTGGGGAAGACTCTTTCTCCCAGTCTCAGCATTCCTTAGCTGCCTATATTTCTTTGTGTGTAGTGTGGAGGCCTCATGGGCTTTATTCCACTCACTTTGGCATGTCTATCGATGTGTTTCTTGTTCAGCTTATGTTTAGGCTATCATGTTGCTGAGACTTGATGGGTGTGAGACTTCTGAATGGTAGAGGTAACTTTAAATGAGTACCTGAATTATTTGTATTTTCATGCTCTTTATTTAAAAGGTTCGTGCTAGCAAGTCTTCCATCTATTTTAGTCCAGAATATCCAAATAATTAATTGGGTGTTTGACTGGCTAATTTCTTTTTAGGTGACAGATTCTTTTAATTTGATTTCTTAACTGTAATTGGAAACCTTTTACAAAATCATTAGGGTTTTTTGTTTGTTTGTTTGTTTTCTTTTAAAAGGATTTATTACATTCATTTTAAAAATATGTATATATCTTCAAAGGTCAAGAACTGGACAACCTTTTAAATTAGAATTATATGCTGAATGTGTTACATTATTAGAACTGTAAATCCAATACTTAGGAAACTGAGGCAAGGAGACCAAGGCCAGACTGGACTACACTGCCTAAAGAAACCTAAATAACTAAATAAATTGTACACACAACTTTCATTTAAGTGGGCAGATACTAATATAAAACCCAGGTATCTTTTTCCACCTCTTTCCTAGTTCTGAGCTTGTTTTCTTAAGCTACCTCACTGTGGTTTCAATGTAATTTAAATACTTGCTCAAAGTTTGATCTTAGACTACGCAGGTATATATAAACCCAGAGACAGCATATTATTAAATACACTATTTTATACACAGAAAATGTGATGAATCAAAAACAAAATCATAAAACAGGGGTAGGAAACACAGAGAAAGAAACCACAAGAGCTCAAGGTACAAGAAGCAAAACAAGAGCCTGAGGAAAGAAAACAAGCAGCGTAGGTCAGTTTGTTATTCCTACTCTTCAGAAAAACACCTCCCTATCTATCCAGGACTGGCTGGCAGGGCTCAGAATGGCGGCAAAGGCAAGTGCTGAGGACAAGCCTGGAGATACTGACTGACCAGGAGACACCTGACCTTAGAAATCTGTTTCTGTATCAAAACAATAAAGTCAAATAATGCTTCATTTCAAAATGTGACTTTCTCAAACATAATTATTCCCTCCACATGTAAGCACTGAAACTGTGAAAAGACCTAGCACTGGCGATTTCACCTAAAAATTGTAATGTCCAAAGAGAGGCCCTACAAACCCAAAGGAAACACATATAAGTGCTAGTCAGCAAGTAACGGCACCTTTTATGGGATACTTTTATGGGATACTTGACTGGTGTGTGTGTGTGTGTGTGTGTGTGTGTGTGTGGTGTGTCTGTGTAATGCATTTATATGTAGGACAGGTATGCACATATGCATGCCACAATAGGCAGGCATCTGGTGGTCAAAAACAGCTTCTGGTGTGAGTCCTCACCTTCCACCTTATTTGAGGCAGGGTCTCCTGCTCACCACTGTGTTCACCCACCTAGCCTGACCATGGCCTCAGGAGAGTCTCCTGTATCTCTCTGCCCCTGAGCTTTGTGCCACACATCAAGGTAAAAACATCAGGAATTACAGGCTCAGGAGCTCAGCTGGCTTACATGTGCTCTCTGGATCCAAAGTCTGTTCTCAACCTGCACAAGCAGCATTTACCCAATGAAACATCTCCACGCTCCTCAATGTTAATATTCAATTTGAGGTTTATCATTATTAAGCTCCCACTGTCTGGAGGATCTGGCTTATACACTTAAAATGAAGACTATCTGCTAACTTAAAATTGCAGAGAGCAAGAGAATGACTAGCTCAAAACCCTCAGAGAACTCGGGGGGGGGGGGGGGGTCTGTCCTTACTTTAGTGTATAAAAATAAAAGAGAATCTCCTAAACTGTTAAGGGGGAAAAACTATATAACAAAGATATAGTATACTGGTACTGGTACATAGGTGTTGGCTAACCAAGACACATTTAAATGAAGCACTTGTGCTTCCTAGTCAGCAACGGCGACTTTTACTATTTTCCAAGGGAAAGTAAGAACTGCATGTGTCAATCAATTCATGAGCAGCACTGGCTGCATCTACTTCAAGAACGAAAAGCTAAGGCTTATTAAATGGAAGCAGCTAAGAACACCATAAAAAAAAAAAAAAAAAAACTAACAACCCAATAGTAATTATTAGGGTTGTATTTTCCCATGAAAAAAAGCAAATAAAAAGTTAAAAACATACAGTTTTAGAAATTAATGTGACTTTTTACATTGGGTGTGTGACCTGAAGTGTTCTTGATGTTTTATGGTAATGAACCAGAATAGCATTGCTGATACTAAAATACACAGAGCTCTGTACATAGGACCACTGGTAATTGGCTAAACAGTTACTGAAGGCCATAAAGATTCTTTTCCTAAGCCAAAACCTCACCCTTTCTGCTTGGTCCTATGTTCAACTTGCTAATTCTATTTTCTCCCTTAAAAGTAAGGGGCATGACTTACAGATAGGTAACAATGCTTTCTACTAATGACAGTTCCTAGGACACATGGTCAAGAGGGTCACTGTGGAATTAAAAGAGAAAAAAAGGGGCTTTTATAGGATTTTCTTCAAAAGAACATAGGATCCAAGAGAGAGGGAAAAAAGTAGAAACACAGAACATAGGTCTCTATACTCCCATTTAAGCAATGCATCAAAACTTTTATTGAAGATAGTGCAATTTGTCAAAAGACAGATTTAGAACTTTCAGAGCATGCCGCTAAATGCTGTGAATATCAAGAGAGATGAAGACACAGTCCCTCCACCATCAACAGTTACAAGAAAAATAATAAAGTCAAATAATAAACTGACAAAGACACACAAATACAGAATATACAAGGCACCACCATGCACACCCCAGAGGAATGTGCAAAGAAAAAAGATTCCAAGCTATAGTCTGAAACCTTAGCAATCTTTAGGACATGCAACCACCAGACCTTGATGTCATTAAGAGCATGACAGCCATCAAGTGTCAACCTAGCAGGACTAGATAAATTTGTTGTTTTCATAAAGCCAAATATGACACTATTTACATTTGTACAATACAATTTAACCCAGTTGCTTTCCATCATTTAACTGGGCTGCTGAAAAGATGGGCAGCAGAACACAGCTGTAAGAACGCCTTCAAAGCAGCCTGATTAAGGTACACATCCCATAAACTAGACCTTTCAGATCAGCTGCTTTTCAGCTTGTTGCTGTGCACAGGAATCACAGCATGCCTGTAAAGCCCCAGGCTCCCACAAGCCTTGTCAGTGGGTCTAAGTTGGCACTTAGGAACTCATATGCCCAGTGTGTACTCTGGTAATGCTGATGCTCACCCAGACCCACGGGAGACACTCTGCTCTAGCACTGACCAGCCAATGTTGCCTCCGCCTGCCTCTCAGTCTTTCATATGTTGTAAAGAAGTCACATGAAAGGTATAGAAAAAAAAAGAAAAGAATTTCCAAGAAGTGAGAAACAAGGAACTAGAATAGTTAGGGCAGGCTCTGACATCAGTGAGGAACAGGAACCAGTTCCTGGGATTCCTAAGAGCACTCAACAATGGCTGCTGTGTAAGATGAGCTACCAAGTCCTACTCTTTCAAATGCTTATGGAAATGCTACTGCTACGATACATTTCATCTACAAGCATACATTTAATAAAAGTTGGAGAGATGGTCAGGCATAGTGGTGCATGCCTCTAGTCACAGCACTCAGGAGGAAGAAGCCAGCAGATCTCTGAATCTGAGGCCAGCCTATTCTACAAAGTGAGTTCCAGGACAGCCAAGACTGTTAAACAGAGAAACCCTGTCTTAAAAGAAAAAGAAAAGGAAAAGGAAAAGGAAAAGGAAAAGAAAGAAAGAAAAGGAAAGGAGGAACAGGAAGAGAGGGGACAGGGAAGGGGGAAGGGAAAGGGGAGGAGGGGGGAGAAGGAGGAGAAAGGGAGGGGAGGGGTAGGGGAGGGGAGGGGGAAAGGAGGAGAAGGAAGAGAAGGGGAGGAGGAGGAGGGGGGAGGGGGAGGGGAAAGGAGGAGAAGAAGGAGAAGGAAAGATAGTTGGAGAGAGGCTCAACAGTTACAAGCAGATACTGCCCTCTCATCCTACAATCAGGCTCTTACAAGCACCTATACACTTCAGTTTCAGGAATTCTGATCCCTGGTTTTAGACTCTGTGGGTGTCAGAATGCACTCACATGTTGCACAAACATAGACTCACACATGTACAATCTAAAAAGTAAAGTAAAAATCTTAGAAAAGAATATATTTAATACCTAAATAATTGAGTATTATACCAAATCATGACATGAGACTGTAATTCTAGCATTCTGGAGACAGCTTTGGACTAAAGAACAAAAATAAATGCAGGTACAACACTATCTGGTTCACAGAATATAAAATGGCAGCTTATTAACTGAGCAAAGTAATGCCTGGTGGGGAAAATCCAAGGATCAGTCTTCCCCTAATTATATCTGTGGCTGGAGAGGACACATTAAAGTGTTGTTCATATTTGTTTTGAAGTCTTTTACACAGGTAACAGGAATGTGGACTTTAACCTAATAACATTTCTAATCCACATGGCTATGTTTATCTTAATGTCAACACCAATTATAAAGAATATGAAAATAAAATATTACTTCTAGCCCTGTCACTAAACACACCTACCGGGTCATCTCCCAGGCAATCCCAGAACTACAAAACAAATGTGAAAATATCACTCTGCAAGGTCTTTGGATTTAACATCTCAAAAAGGTACAAAAATAACACTGTGGCTTTCCTACCCCTTAGGGCAAGAGAAAGGCTGGTTCTCTGATAACATGAAGAAGAACTTTTAAGTTCACTGGCCCTTTGTGCAGCTATGGAGCATGTTTTTAGTCTGCACGGAGAAAAGTCAGAGAGATGTTAGGCATTTCTCTGCGGTCTCTTTTAATCATTCATTCACACTGTAATCCTAACTGGCTAAGAAAGACAATCACACCATCCCTTAACCAGGCTTGGCTTTTGTCACAGAGGACCATGCCTCCCTCTTCCATGATCTCAATTCTGTGGAAACAGCAAAGATGAGCATTTAGAAGAAGGCAGCATCCAAGAGACTCCAAAAGACGCTGGGAAAAAAATGCATTTTATGATGGGCAGCGAGTTTTCAATGATCAAGGCACATCCCTGCTAAAGCCCATACCTCCAGGAAAAAAAAAACAGCCAAAATGAACAACTTTTGTTTAGACCTCCTTCTGATATTATGCATCACTCTATCTAGGTACCTAACAAGCTATCTTTTAAAAAAATTTAAATATAACATATACTTCTCTCAATGAATTCATTCAGTAGCTAAATAGAGAAGCTAATTCAAATAGTGCAGTTTTAAGTCCCACTTTCAGATTTTTCTCTTTAGCTGCGCCTGTTCTTTAAATCTATAGCATCAGATCAAAAGCACTCCTACGGTGGGTGCATCCAGGGAAAACGCTGACCAGGCCTCTGAATCACTTTACAAATGGGTTCAGTTCTAGGTTAAGAGCAGAGTTCCGTGAGGGTTTCCATCTGGATGAAAGGCAAAGATCTGCTCTAAGGGAAAAGAGCTGGTTCCAGAGCATCCAACACACAATAGAGCTCACCCAGGCCCTGCAGGCCCCGCGATGGCACCCCGAGATGGCGCTCCCTCCTACTAGGCTCTGGTCCAAATTAGGAATTCAGAATGAAGATTGCTGAGGCCAACACAGCACTATGGATTATTTCACATACACTTGAGGGGGGTTCTGTTAATCCCAGTATCACCTGACTAAGTGGGTGAAGTAAGACAAGCCTAATGCACATTCTCTGTTCCCTGGGAATCCTACCAACAGTCCTGAGAAACAGCATACACAGACAGGGTTATATACAAGTGTGCAACACCGCAATACTACTTTAAAGGACTAAAACTGCTATCAACATAGTTACCCAAAGCAGGACAAAGAATGAAACACAGTGTTAGAGCACAATAGCTATGTTCTCCTGGACACTGAGCAGAAGCCAGCCAGTTGAGAGCAAGGGCAGCAGAAGATGGCAAGACTATCATCCCTAGACAGCATACTACAGCTGGTTCAGGGCCCTTTATGAAGAAGCGTGAGAGATCAGGTAAGTGGCTACCTTCTCATTTGTGGTTAAATGAAAAAGTACATCTTAATCACCTAGTCACACCGTGGTTTTCAGTTCTGCAAATCTCAAGAATCACTATTATTTTCCTCTGTTTGTTCTTGTCACTGATTAGGTTATCCACATGCAGTTCCGAACACATTTCACGATAGACAGGCTGCAGTGGATGCAGGGAGCTGCCCCACTGTAATCTTGTTGATCACATAACTTACAGTAACAAGCATAGTCCAACTGATTAATGAGAAGACAGGGGCCAAATGACATTAGATAGGGACTTGTGGGGCACAAGATATGATCTCAGTATTCTGATTCAATACCCCCTGTGTGGCTATACAGTACAGCAAAATGCTTACAATATGGTGCATGGGACGAGGTGCATTTAAAGCTATATGCACTATAATTACAATTCTATTAATGCACAATTTTTTTAAAAAGGCAGGAACCATGGATGGTTTTATGTAACTAGGATGTGGGATTTGAGGCATGGCTTTCATAATCTTACACAGTAGCCCAGCTGCGTGCAATGCACATTTTTACAATAAAAAAGGCCCTATAGATTTTACTATAGATAATACTTTTCACACTGAATCAAAACTAGTGTATTTTCTTTGGAAGTAAAAATGTATGCATTAGTAAAAAATAAATGGAGATCTAAAATATGTCTAATAAATATTGTAAGTAGATTTTTTAATAGGCTAGGTTTTAATGCATATTTTCCAGTATGTCAGTATATATTAAGCACATTATTCATTGTTTTCTAATTCACATATAAATTAACCAATCTCAAAAAGCTCCTTGGTTCTGTGAATTATTGATGTTGTCACCTGTTAGAGACTTAATTCCAAGAAAAATATACGAATCACTACATCACAAGCACAAATCCTTTTGACACAAATTCAATTTCTGTGGCAACAATAATATATTGACTTAGCTTATTTTTCTATTTTATGACACTTATTAATGGTACATATAAAAGAAATCTATCATTTCTCCTTATTGTAAACATAAATGGCATCACGCCACCTTGGGAACATTAAGGTAAACATCAACATCAACAGGTAAGGTAAACTCTACCTGTTAATGCAATAATGGAAATGAGAACATGATTCCAAAATACAAAAACTGGAAGACAGGATTCCTGAAGACCTTGTCTCATAACACTGTTTCCATCATACAATATAACCAGGCTGTCAACATGTGTATGGACATTACATTAAAATTATATACCAAGAGTACTTACTCCCTCCCCAGGACCTCACAGTGAAAGTGCTACAATTAAAAATCAAAATGCAGAACTGGGGGAGGGGTAAGTCCTCTAAACATCCAATGACAAAATAGGGTTCCTACCTGCTAGCTATATATTCTTAAACATGTGCTAATTAACATGCAAACCTCATAGCTGTCATCTAACACCAAAGGCAAATTTATAGCCATAGATAAAGCCTGCAATACAGATCCATTCATTCTTCTAAAAGTCCTAGAATATCCATTTATGTAAATGTTTATTAAACACGGCTATATTCTGACAAGGTGTTCAGCAATAAATAGAGTTTTATGGTTTTTGTTGTTTACCCTAGGAGAACTTACTTTCTATTAGTGAAATAGATCTTTAAAATGCAGGTAAAATTACAGAGAACATTGAAAGCGAATGACTATTCTGTGAAATGACAAGTATGTTGCGACCATAAGGGAAACCTAGAATTTAGGAAGGGTTGCGCAGTGTAATTTTACATATGAGGAACTGGGGCTAGAGAGAGAGGAGTCATGGTTTAAGAGCACCAGCTTGCTCCTCCAGAAGATGTAGGTTCAATTCCCAGCACTCAGTCTGCAGCCCATATCCAGCTAACTCCAGTTCCAGGGATCTGACACTTCTGACTCCTGAGAGCACCTGCACAGCCACGTGTAGAGCCATGCAGACACACACATAATTTAAAAAATAAATGGGACTGGGACTAAGTGTGGGTCTGATGAGGAAATGACACATGAACATTGTAAGTCGCCGGTGGGATACAAAGTTAGCTATCTGCATATGGGAACGAGTTTTTCAGACAAAAGGAACAGCTAGAGCAGGGCCATTAAAAAGGAATATGGCTGGAATCAGGTACCAAGCAAGCCAGTGTATAGACTCAAGAACACAGTGAAAGCAGCTGCAGCTCAGTCCTAGACCTCCTTAAGGACAAGAGCTTGTATTCCTCTAGCTAGTCACAAATACTGCGCATGTTCAAAAAACACTTTACACATAATCAACTTAAATAATACATACTTCTCAAATAGGATTACTACATTATATAAGTTACATGGTGGGAGGCTGTTCCTGTGCTTAAATAATCATTTAGTTCAGGTCTTTTATGCAGCTTGTTTGGCCGGAGACATTTACTGCTTGTTTGGTTAGGCTTCCAGAGTCATTTACCAAAGACATTAGAAATATTCCCCAAACACTAAAAGCCAATAAAAACAATTTTGGGACAAACTCAGCTAAATTCTGTCAACAAAACTGGCTTTTTAATGTAGGATTAGTCCAAAGGGCATAAGGAACAGCCAAGCTTGTTTAAAGAAAAGGGGGTAAGGGGAAAATACTTAGCAATAATTTTAACAACTCCAAAGAGCGCTTAGAACTTCGAGCAATATTTCTAAGTTCTCTCGTCTTCAGATAGCCCTGGCCATGAGGCCTCCCAGAGAGCCCAGCACCCGCTGGTATTTGCCCCTGCTCCAGTTCCATCACCTTCCTTGTACACTTACCAATCCCCAAATTACTAAAGCATCAACACTTTATTCTCTACTCAATAATTGTATACATAAGCTTGTAACCTTTTGAGAAGAAAAGAAGATACCCTAAGGAGAACTTACGCTCCCAGTGCCTATCAGAGAGTCTTAAAACAAATTTCCAACACCAAAAAGTTGAAATTCCCCAGGAATCTCATGCTGAGAGAAGGAAATGGGGAGGTCTGAGATCTTACACAGTTCTGATAGTATCAGATCACCTTGCTGGACAGACTGAAACCAAGGCACTGATGGTGGGCAGGACCACACTCTGACAACAGCAGACTTACGCTTATGTTTTACGAACTTCAACCTAAGTCTCATATCCAGAACACCAAGGTGGACTTGGAGAGGAACAGTCATGGAACCTCTTTTCTCCTCTTCTGAATGTGACCACATCAAATCAATCTTTTTCCCTTCACTATAAATTCTGTCTTTCATTGGCCTACTGAGGAGCCTACCTGATTAGGGCTGCCCAAAGCCAGGTTCAAACCCCAACAGTATGGCAAGAACTCCACATCAAATGGACCAGCCACTGCTCTTCATTCTCTCTGAGTTCTGAAACCACCAGATCCTGTCCCTTTGCTCTCAGGCTGCTTCTAGCATTCTACAAGTATTCCTACTTGCCCTTAAAGCACCCTGCTTCAGAAGGACTCCCTAACTTCCGCTATCAAATGTGTCCCTATACAAATAGCAACCTTCTATAAATTATGACAAAAACTTATTGCACAGAAGCCAAAGCCAAACGCTCCTGCACCACCATCCCATGGTGATACCCACCAGCTTTGTGACTGTGGGCACTTAACTGCCTGGACCTCAATGTCTCACCCACACCGAGTGAGCCACTGGCCACACAGCCTTTGCAGAAGACTCCAGCACCTCAACCTATTTCTCCTTCCTCTCCCCTAGGATCCTGGCACAGATCACCTTACTTCATGAATGTCCTCAAAGCAAATGTTAACAGTATCTCCCATCTGAGGCCCTGGAATCCTGTCATTATTAAATACGTGTTAGCTTGTGACCCACTAGAGCAGTGGTTCTCAACCTGTGGGTCCTAGGGGTGATCTAACAACTCTTTCCTAGAGGTCACCTAAGACCATTCATTGGAAACACAGATATTTACATTACAATTTATAACAGTAGAAAAATTACAGTTATGAAGTAACAACAAAAATAATTTTATGATTGGAGGTTACCACAACATGAGGAACTGGACTGAAGAGTTACCGCATTGGGAAGGCTGAGAACCACTGTTCTGGGCATGGTTTTTGTTATGGCCACCTTCTTTGCTAGCTGTCAGTTATGTCCTGTGTCCTCTTCTCAGCTGCTGGGGCCCTTCACATTGTATTATAGTTCTCTGGAGCTCAGGTCTCTAGGCTAGGAACCCTAAATGGTCTAAGTTTCTCAATGCTATCCCTAGGGCGAGGATGCTGCAGGATATCAGGAAGCTAACAGAAAAATGGATGGCTGAGATGTCAGGAAGATAAAATACTACACTTACATTCATATAAGTATGGGCCAACCTTCATAATCACTAAAGATAAAAATCCCACTTCCGTCTTCCCATAGTCCTTTTGTTTATCATTCCTTTCCGACCCTGATCACTATTTGTTTATAGCTTGCTGTGTATAACTCATCTTTTCCGTTTAATAGCCCCTAACCAATCACAACATAGGGAGCATTTATTAGCCCTCGCTTTCTATCCAGCTTAAAACAAGAATCACCTGAAGTTGTTTCCTTCTTCCTCTGATATACAGACACCTGAGTAATGCTCCAGACAAACCAAACCAAAATACTCAAAAGGTGAGCCTTGCCCCAGGTTGTCAACTCTCCCAGCTGACTGTGATATAAAACCAGACTGGAAATCAGCAAGTTAAACAAGCTAGTTGCCAGTGAGTGTTCTAATTCCCAGGTGATCATGATGGAATCTAAAAATGCACATATCTGCATATAGTAGATAACTGTTGGTTTATCTGCATTGTGTACACCATGCCTTCCTTACAATGCCTGTCAGGAAAGTGAGGCCAGCAGCCTTTACTGTGGTCACAGCTAACACAGGGCAGAACAGACACCCAAGCAATGTCAGTCAAACTCCCCTGTCCTCTGGAAACCTATGAGTGTCATGGACATTAGAATCTCCTCTTTCACAGGCCATGGGTATATATGCCTACCTGGAACTGAGAAGCCTCAGATCTGGCTATGTGAACTAAGAGAGGGGAGAGTCACATTATTCAGAAGAGCAAAGTTAGACTGCACGATTGATGAGGGAGAGAAGTGAGAAGGTGCTGACTTTCAGTTCTGGGCTATAATCTACCATGAGGCCTGGCAATTCTTTGTTTGATCCCTAGAGCTATGTTATGCACTATGACCTTACAATTCCCTTTCCCCAAGCTTAAAAGGGATACCACACAGTGACCTGTTCCTTTAAGCCAAATGGCCTGAGACTAAGAATCCAAGGTTGCTAAATGGCCCTTAGGTCCCCGTATGACCCAACCTACCTTTCATCACTGTGGCCACTACTTTTTATATACTTACTGCAATTACTAATGCACCAAACTGCCCTACAAGCCAATTAGCCCCATCTTAGAGATCAGAAAATTGAGTAGCACACAAGTGACTTGGCAGAGCTAGTAAGGCCAGCCTAAGAATGGAATCAAGGCCAACTTAAGGCCTGGGCTCATTCCCTCTCCCACTGTCCCTTGCTGCTATGACAGAGCACAGCAGTCACACCTCCAGAGACAGTGAAGATGAGGCAGTTTCTGAGTTAACATCAAATGAATAGAATAAGCAGAATTCCAAATAGATGGTTATTCGGTTGGAACAACACTGAGCACCAAACCAAGGAGAAGAATTTCAGAGAAAGGTGTAATTCCTGTAAATTGACCAGCATTAGTAAGAACACACATTTTTATGAGGGAGTTTCTCCCTTTGTTTGATGAAGTTGCTCTCTGAGGTATATAACAAAAATAAAATGAATATCAGAGGTGTCTTCACTTCTCACATATATGCACATGTGCTTTATGTGGCAATTTCTTCTGCCACCAAAAGCTTCCACCTTGATGAGAAACTCATTAAGACACAGTATGTTAATTAAAAAGGTGAAACAAATGGGTGTTCTAAGGCAGCAGTTCTAACCTTCCTAATGCTGCAACCCTTTAATACAGTTCATGTTGTGGTAACCCTGGCCATAAAATTATTTTTGTTGCTTCTTCATAACTGTAATTTTCTTACTGTTATGAATCATAATGAAAACATCTGTGTTTTCTGACGGTCTTAGGTAAGCCCTGTGCGAGGGTCATTCCACCAAGTTGAGAACCACTGTTCTAAAGGGCAATGAAAACAGTCTATCTAGGGAAGCTGTTGGACTCGAAAAGTAAACAACTCAAAGGCTTCAAGAAGTCCAGATGGCCCTCTCTCCCAACGTACAGGCAGCAGTAGTCTGCCTTCAGACCAACCCAAGCACCCCAGAGATCAACAGAGCTGCCTGACATCAGCAGAGCTTCCTAGAGGAGCCGCAGGTCAGTGAAGCTGCCTAAAAAGGCACTCTCCTACCCGGGCAACTGCAGGTTGTGCAAGAAGCTCAAGGTTCCAGTTTCAAGGGCTCTGACCCACAATGGGGTGGGCTTTGGTCATGTGGCTGTCTTTGAATCATGTCTACCCCTGTAAGTAAGCCCTCACCTACATTCCTGTGAGCAGATCCCAATAAAACTAACTGGTTGAGCACAGGGGACCGGTTTTCTTTGGTTTGTCATTGATTCCCTATCTGGGGTGAGTAAATGTTTGCTGATGCCTCCTGGGAATAGTGTTACAGGACAATATGTTATTTAAGCTTTGGTGCAGAGTACAGTCCTATAAACTATACCTTTCTGATTCAGGATAAAGCAGAAACCATAGAAATAACCACATTCCAATATAATATTTTTTAAAAGACACCTCAATGGCTAATTAAAGAAAATTAATTTTTAAATTTTAATAGTTAGAAATTAAACTGTAAGTGTCTTTGTCTAATTTGACTAGTACTTTCATTTCCATCCTCTAAATTGTTGAATCATTTAAGCCAAATCAAAATAAGTGCACATTATCAAAGTTAATACCTGAATACACCAGCAAAAGCACAATGGAGTTCTTCCACTTACTTCAATACTAATAAGTCTGGAGAAGGTTTCTGGTGACTTCAGATCTACTAATCAAGCAGGATACAGATCGGGAGCTCTGAGGCTAGCAAGTCACTTGTCAAGCCTGGGATATAGAGAACTATGAAGCATAGAAACTCCCTTGAAAGACTTTAGAGCTCCCACAACCCAGCTACATACAAGTTTGAGGCCAGTGTGGGCTACATTACCTCAAAATAAAAAATAAAGGGGCTGGAGAGATGGTTCAGCAGTTAAAGACTGCTCTTTCAGAAGTCCTGAGTTCAACTCCCAGCAACCACATGGTGGCTCACAACCATCTGTAATGGGATTCAATGCCCTCTTCTGGTGTGTCTGAAGGGAACAGTTTACCCACATAAGATAAATAATCCTTTAAAAAAATAAAATAAAAATAAAAAATTACAAAATAAGTTTATACATTTACACAGAAGGAAATCACATCTACTGAAGTAAAAAGTGATAATCACTTAAAAAAAAAGTCACAATCACTTTAAAAAAAAAAGTACAGAGGTGGTAGGCAGAGAGTGACAACAGTCAGGGCCCAAGCACACTTCATATTTATCAAGGCCTGTTCCCTACTGGGACACCTCAGGAAGGTTTCCAAGCCTCTTCAGATCTATGTGAGTGTCCTGCTTTCAAAGTAGTCTGTGAGGAGTTAGTGTTAAGACAGTGCCCAGCCCAGGGTCAGAGCAGTGTATGGTAGCTAGCTGCCGTAAGGAAGACGCCTCACCTACAGTGTTTAAACCCATACTATAGGAGCAGGAGGTCAAATAGCAGGGAAGATTTCCGCCAGGATGCAGCAGGCAGGTTCAGCACCATGCCTGCCAGGATCCTCCACTATAGCTCACGTATAGTAGAGATCTGAGGCAGGGCAAGGGAGCCAAAGGGCATCTATTTATATTTCACCATACGTGAGGTTGCAGGAAGCAAGGAATGTGAAAGAATCCTGGATCAAAGAAAGCTCCAGGGTTACCTTTGTGGAGTAGGGATTTGGTAAGAAGCGAATGTTGACAGCAAAAACAGGAAGGGAAGGAAAGAGAGGCAAGGTCAGGGCCAAAGGCTGAGATTTAAAAAGGAACAAAATACATCCAGGGCCCAAACTTCAAGATATGTGTCCCTCTCCAGTGAAGGGCGGAGTGCCTGAACACAATCCCCATGTCTGGCAGGAAAGACGTAATAAGAGACAAAGGGGGAAAGTAAAAGAAAAAGAAAATCAAAATCTTCACTAGCAGAGCTCCTCAGATCCCCTTCAACATAAGTAGCTCTGCTTGGCAGGCTGTGTTTCACAGTGATGAGATCTCCAATACTTTGATGTGCCCACAAAAAGTACAGCACCAGCAGAACTACTAACAGGTGCCCATGTGCACTGGTAAGCACTATGCCTAACCTGTGATCATAATCCCAAGCAGCGCTCACGACAACCCACATACAGTGGCCATTCCCATCTTACTAATAGGAAACTAGAAGCTCACACGCAGATTAAGATTCCACCTTAAACCTAAACTGTCACAGTGGTTATGGCTGGGGCATAGACAGGCCAATCCTGAAAACTTCTGGTAGTTTTTATATGCATTTTCCCAATGCCCCTAGAATCTTTTATAAAGGGAAACGAACATTTAGAATATTTAAATTCCATTCAAACTTAGATTAATCGTGAATGAATGAAGAAACCAAGTGACATAACGTTCTTAGAGTAACTTGGCTTCTCAGTTAGGCAAGCATTCAGATTCAGTAAGCCTATACCAGGCACCACAGTAAAAGTGACCCTCAGGCTTATGCGCATATGCATAAAGCACTGAAAGCTTATCGAAGGTAACATTATCAATAAGAGCAAAACACCCTTTGACGGAGGCTGAGTGAAGTCAGAACATGATTTTAATTGGAGACTTTCATCCTTTATAAAGAAATGAACCTGTCACATTGGATTTCTGGATGCAGATTATACGTACTCCATTTTTTATATTCATTTCTCATGCTGTCAAATTATTCATTAAAAATGAATTGTAATTGTCATTATGAATTGAATTCTAGCCAAAGTTTCAATAAACAAAAACAGTTTAATTCTAACGTCCATAATTAATGTCACCAATGTGAAAACCTTTTATTTAAAAATGAAACATTACAAGGTTTTACTTTATGATACAGATAAACATTCTACCTTGGGAAAAGGTAGCAATTAAAGTTTAAAAAAAATAAATATATGCTAGGGAAATAGTTCACAATAAAATTACCCAAATAGAACTAGGAGTTATGGTACATATCTCTAATGCCAACATTTGGAAGATTGAAGATTGAAGCAGGAAAATCACAAATTCAAAGCCAATCTTTGCTATGTAAAGATTGACTTCAAAGCCAGTTGAGACTACACTAGTCACTGTCTCAAAAAGAATTACTTTAATCAAATAAATACACAATTACAAATCTTACAATTAACTCATGCAACATAACTAAGGGTTTCAAAACATTCTGCAGCATACCTCCTGGGAGGAAGCAGTGGCACTCTGAGCAGGCACTTTAGCTATTCTTAACTTGGCAAGGTATGGCTTGAAATTCATCTACCTGAACACAGCTCAAATCCCTCAGCACACAGAATGCCCTCATCAACACATTAACTTATGGCCACCTTCCTCCTCCCCTCCCAGCATTTCCTACATACCACGATGCTCAATGATTGGGAACAAAGAAAATACTAATTCCATTCACAGATCAACTTAAATAGTAAAATCAAAACCTGCTTTTAAAAAATATGTATTTCTAGTTTTAAGCCCTGTAAGACCTCAAGGAAACTACAAGGAGACGATATGAATGAAGGAGAGAAAAAGGACATTTCCATAGGATTTTTAAAGCTTCTTGGTGAACATCTCTTTTATGATTAAATATATAAAAATATATTTAAGACTGCAAGGTTCTCTTTTACCCAAGACACCTATTAGAACTAACCTCCCTGTGTAACTCGCTGTGTATGCACGCCCTTCGCTACTGATTAAGTGCTCACACCATTTTTGTCTCATCATTAAACAAAAGGCTTTGCTGGAAAACTTTTGTTGGATTCAAGTACTTTTAAATCCAGTAAGAGTGACTCAGTTTCAGCAACAAATCATCAATCACATTAAACTAATGTTGTTAATTTGCACCTTAATGGTTTTAAGGTTTTGTTTTGGATTCATATGTAAATCTAGCTTAGTTTGATAGCTACAAAAGATCCATAAGTATGCTTACACTCTGCTTTATATTTACATACATTAGTAACATTATTTTTATTCCAGGGTATCACAGGAGAGTTTTGGGTTGTTTCATTTATATGAATATTTCATAGTTGCAAAGGCTTAGTTTACAAATAAGTAGCACTGCTCAGAAAGCTTTAGAAACCTGTCCTAACCATGAGTCCTGACCACAGCCCTGCCACCACTGTCACTTGGCACTGCCAAATAACGTTTCTGGCTCTGTACACCAGGGGGAACTAACATGGGTTGACAAAGATTCTCAGGATAAGGAAGTTAGTCAAATATCCAATGTGCCTGGTGACCTAAAATACACACAGAAATTGCACTACTGCTATTACTATAGCAATCCTAGCAAAAGCAGCCAACTCTCCACATAGCAAACACTCAGAGGTGACACCCAGGAAGCACTGCACCTCTAGGCCCTATACTAACTTTTAATCTGCAAAATTGCCCTGCTTTCCTTGTGAAGAAAGGGAAGCACCTAAAGAGACAGCTACTGCCTGCGACTGCCCAGCTAACAACTGGCACAGTTGGGATCCAAGTCCTGAGAATAGGAGAAGTTACTGATCATGTTATCCATGTCCCTGCAAACAAAAACAGTAACAAAGAATGGCAGGGAGCTGTTCGAAGAATAAAGTCCATAGCAAGCACTTCGAGAGAGCCTGCAGCAAGCAAGGTAACTGGAAACTCGATCATTTCAGCTACAAAGCCGAACGTTTTTAAACTCAGATTGTCTCCTAAGTTAATAATGACCACTTGCCTTGCAATTTGAGAAAAAATTGCTCCCAACGGTAAGGTGTTTCAATGCTATCCTGCTGCTACAGAGAAGACATTACCTTTGTAGATGCTGTTCAAAAAGAGCTCGTGCTTTGATCCTTAATATCCCATGAAGTAAAAGGTTATGCTTAATCTATATTTTATAGATCTAAAAGTCAAATGAGGCTCTGGGATAAACAAGCACGAGTGTGAAGCAAGCACACTCCTCAGCATTCACTTGACTCCTGGTTTAGATGACACTATGTGCTTAGTTAAAGACAACTCCATTAGTGTAATATCTTGTAGAGGTTTTTTTCTTGTATTATTCTGCAAACATAAACAAGTTATATACATGTTAATTTACATTCTATATAAAAAGCCAATTTTAAATCCAATTTATAAGGCAATAAATATATAAAGATCCTAGGACACAGCAATAAAGTTATGCCATAAAGCAGAGTTAATTCAAGGCAACAATAATAAAAGCATGACAAATTTTAGCATTCTACCAACTGCACAAAGGTGTTTCAGGTAACATCTGTTCAGAAGCAATTGGTACAAGACAGACTAGATACGATGCAAGGTTTCACAATATAATGAATGTATGTCACTTTGCTTGCTTCATAATTAAAGACATGAGCCTTTGAAAAAAAGCAATTAAACCTTGCTCTAAATCTGAGACAATCATCCCTATGCCCACCCATCCTTACACTCAAAGAAAAAGATCCAGCCCATTCCACAAACACCAAACACTGTATATTTCTGTTCTCAGCAGCTAACTGTACTCCCAAAAGATCCACTTGATACATTTTTCATAACTCATACATTAAAAAAAAAATATATAGTGGAGGGATGGTGATATAAGGACCAAGCCTGAACTTTTTACAGCTATATAACCTCTACCAAAATACTAACCTCTAAACCTCAATATTCCTATGTCTAAAGTTAAAGAAAAAAGAAACTGTTCTGCTTTCTTTGGGAGGGCATCTCTTTGGAAGGCTGGGTCCTATTCATAAGGAAGACTAGAAAGGGAAGTCTGAGAAAGGTTAGGGCTATTTCTTAGAAAAACAAGCTAAATAAAATGATTTTCCTTGCAAATAAGGTCACTACGGCTGACACATTACACACAAACTGATGATATGCATGAAGGTGCCCAAGGCCTTCAACTAAGAACATTATCTAGATTCTGAATTCTTTAGGTTGACCAAATATCTCTGTGTTCTAGGCCAGTCAAGTCTACATAGTTAGGCCAGCCAGAGCTGCATAGTGAGACTGTCTCAAAAAGACAAAGATGACAAGGATGAAGATGAAGACAAAAGGGACAGAGGGGCAAGGAGGAAAGGAAGGAGGAAGAAGAGGAGGAGGAGGAGAAGAAGAAATTTAAATAGATTAGATTGTTTAAGACTTTTCAACATGATCATCCTTGTAACTATAATACCTGCTTGACTTCCTATTACAATGAGGAAAAAAACACCACAAAGTAGGTTGCTAAAACCATAAATTCATCCAGTAGTTCTAGAGGGCAGAAGCTCCTCCACATAGGTTTCACTGTACTGAAGTCAGCATGCTGCTGCTGGGCCTCCCTGCTTCACACTGCAAGAGCGTGTGTTCGGCCATAGGCTGGACACAGGTGCTTGGGAGAACACTGACTCCAGTTTCTGATGGCTGCATCACTAATCTGTCACCATAGTCACATCACCTTCTCCTCCTGTCAGCAAAACATCACCTCTTACTCTAATAACCCAAAATAACCTGCCATTTTTAGCCTGCAAACATTACAGTAAAGTTCTTTTTTGCCATATAAGGTAACAGCCAAAGGCTCCGCAGAGTAAGTAAGGCGTAGAATATCCCCCACACCTGCTTCCAAGCACACCCAGACAATAAAGCAAGCCCGTCACTATGCCTGCTCTGATTTCACTTCTTCCTAAATTCTATCATAAACACTCTCTACCTCTCCCCGACTCAAAATCACCTATGACCACTTATATCACCTATGACCACAACATTACTACCTACATATTTATTAAAGACATTATTTTATTACTACTGGTAATAGTTTTTAAATGAGAAAAAAACAAAGACTCAAACGTCTAAAATCCATAATGGAATGCTGATTAAGGATCAGGACCTTGTGACTGTAAACACCTTTATATAATAACTCATTCCTCAAATGACAAACAAGTCTACTAACTAAACTTTGTAGGAAGCCATGGCCTTGGTCTGAGCCTCTACTCACAACCCAACTGACCAAACCAAAGAAGTTTAATCACAGTAACTGAGTTCTGCTGGTTACAGAACATCCCAACACCAGTTAACTGATTAGGCTAATAAAGCAATTAATTAGTTCAGCTATAACCAAAAGACTGACTACCCAGACTTTCCTATACCTTGATGCCCTGGTTCCCGAATGCTGACAAAAATCTGCTTGGAGCTACTCTCTATCTGGGAGTTGTCTAATCCCAGTTGTTTGTTTTACTCAAGTAAACTGTATTAAATTAACTGGTCTAAGGTCTGTTCCTTTTAACACCACCTACCAAAATACCCCAATTAAATATATTGATATGTATGTATAAGGCTTGCTCGTTCAAAAACAATGCCTCCAAATGGTAAATATACCCAGTCTCAATTGCTAGACTTAAGGCTCAGGGATCACTGCAGAAGAGGCAGGCAGAAACACTGTAAGAGCCACAGTAACAGGATCAAAACAAACCAAAAAAATTCTAACAACCAAAACTGAAGGAATTATAAAGATATAATCAAGCAAGAGCAATCTACTTGATAGAATCCATTAAAAGCAAGTTCACACCTAAAGGGTGTGAGAACTTTGAAAGACTATCCCTAATTAAAGGACTCCTCTTTCCACTTGAATTAATGATTTACAGGTCTTGTGCTAGATACTGGCACCCACAATACAAATGGAGTCTTCTCCCAAAAGCCATGTCTTGGACATTTGGTCAGTCTGGACCTAGTGACAGTCACTGAGTAGCTGTGTGTGGCTAACAGCAATTAGAGGATGAAGCCACTGCCAGTCTTTTCACAGCAAATAGGAAAGAAAACTTTTCCACTTAGCTCTGTTCTAGACTGGAAAGAAGCCAAAGTGCTGCCTACAAGACCAAAAGCAGGTTCCAGGTGCAGTTACTTTACTGAACTCTATCTCCGCCTTAAAGTCTCCAGAGAGACCACCTTCCCTCTCAGCACCTTCCAACTGTGCTGCTCCTTCCCACCCCCCAGGGCTATCTCAGCACCTAAATACACAGTGCTTCCCATAACGGCCAAGATGGTAGGTTTGCAAAGAGCACACACAGTAGTTGATTTAGCCCAACATCAGACAGTTACAGACCAGCTTCTACTATTAACTTATCTAGGAAGACAGGAAATAAGCTACAAATACTTTTACCCAATTTACAAATGACTCAAAGCCCACAGGTTTACATTCAGTAGAAAGCAAGGACTCATTTGTCTGTCTCATCAACAAAGGATCCAGTTAGGCTCCAGAGATGGGGCTTAACTAAGACAGGAACCACGAGACCAGTTTACAATCGGTGCTACGATTGGCTTGCCTTTTTATAGATGTGAACTAAAAAAGCAAACTACTAAATCATCCCCACTTTTGCCACATGGCAAAGCTACATTACTTGTTCTAAAAGCTCAGAAAATGCCAGTGACCCAATGAAATCAGGCTAACATCGAGTCATCTCAATCAAGAAAAAGCCAAGAATTGACTTGACATCCAGCAATAAAGCTGACTAAACTACAGACCAATCATGCCATCCCGAAACGAGAGTGCCATTGTGTGGTTATCAGGCAGTGAAAGGCTGAAAGGGCTACTCAGAGGGCAAATGAGACTGAGCAATGGGTCTCTGGCAAAAACAAATGTGGAAGACTTCAATTGGAAAAAGTAGTCCTAACTCAGCTGCATCCTCAAACTTCTGGTGGACACAGAATAGCACCTCCACAGAGAAGTACCCCAGTTCAGGCCTCCTGGAAGCCCACTGGCTTAACGTGATGCACTTAAGCCAACAAGAAGCAAAAAGCAAGCAGTCATGAAGTCAACCCGATGTAGATCCAAAGACTGTACACACCATAACTATTGAGGAATAAACAGCCAAGACACAGAGGACTATCAAGAATTCCCAGGAAGGTATGATAAAGAAACAAGTGGAACTTACCAAAATAAAAGCAACTGCTAAAGTCAAATATCCAGAACAAGTAAGATAAGAGAAGACACAGCTGATGGCACATGGATAGAACCGAAGACACGTGTAAAGAAATTACTGAGGATACAACCTTCTCCAGAGTCTAGCTGATAAGTGCAGCTCTCCTCAGCAAGGAAACCTCTCTTTGCAACAGATGAAGTCCATTGTGGAAAACCACAACTAATCAAATACAGAGTTGTAGAGCCCGGCCAAGTTTATTCATCTGCAAAACAACCCAAGGCTCAGGGGTCACTGCAGAAGAGGAGACAGAAAGATGGTAAGAGCAGGAGGAACAGGAAGTGTGCTGTGAGATTCTGCCCCCAAGAAATGTCAGAGAAGCTATACCCAGGAAGTCTCAACAACATGGCAGCCTGAACAAGACCTGAACAATAAGAGCACCAATAAGACATGCTACTGTGGAAGGAGAAAGCTCAGGAGGATTCAACCCTGGACAAAGAACTTGAGGCAACTAAGGAATGCAGAGAGCAGAAGAGTCTTCCCCAGGAAAGCGCACAACAGTCTATTATCCAATAACAAATGATCAGCCCTGAAGACTGGCATAATGGACTTCATCTGTTGCAGAGTTTCCTTGGTCAGGAGAACTAGACTTATCACCAAGACTCTGGAGAAGGACATGTCCACACAGTCCATTACAGGGACTGAGTAGGTTCTATTATTATATTTAAGATTATATATGTATAGTTTACATATATACATAACTAAAGAAAAAGAGACCGTAGATTTTGTGAAAGGAGGTGGTATGTAGGAGGAGCCGGAGGGAGGAATGGGACTAGGAAATGATGTAATTATATTATAATCTCAAAACATTAAAAAAAAATTGGGCCCGGCAGTGGCAGCCCACACCGTTAATCCCAGCACTTAGGAGGCAGAGGCAGGCCAGCCTGGTCTACAGAGTGAGTTCCAGGATAGCCAGGACTACACAGAGAAACCCTGTCTCGAAAAACCAAAAAAAAAAAAAAAAAAAAAAAAAAAAAAACAGAGAGAAAAAAAAATCACTAAAAAATTAAAATAATAAAATTAATACGTAAGTAAAAGTCTAACTGCAGAGATCAAGAATCCAAATTACTTCTAAATGAATTATGAAGTCATGATTCAAATCAAGCCCCACCCATGAGCTCAACATTGTAGAGTTCAACATCTTGAACTTCACCATGTTGTCTTCGAGACCTCACTTCACCTCTGCATGACTTTTAACAAATGGTATAGTCAGTACGGCATACCTGCGAAATAAAAACCACAGTCACCAGCCTTCGTTAAAATCAAGTATTTATTCAAGAATGCTATGTTGTAAGCTATAAAAAAAAAAAAAAAAAAAAAAAATCACACTTCCATGACAGTCCAGACAAAATGCACGGAGTACTAAACCGGGGAGTAAGTTATAAAAGGAAGAGACAGCTTCATCCCATGGACCTATCATGACCCAGTTAACTCTCTCCTGGTCAGTCTCGAACCTCAGCACACAGGAGTAATGAAGCACAACCCTCTCCACAAAGTGTTGCTATTCCTCTTGTTATTTTGATGCTCACTTCTGTATAATCAATCCCTACTGTTGCTCAGTAAGGATCTCAACATCCCTTATCTCTGCTCTCAGCTGTATTCAATTACAAGTAAATATTATACTTAGCGATTGATTCACAATCTATTTTATCCATGATTTGGATATAATCATGACTTAAATTCCTGGCATTGTTATTTGACAAGAAAAGGCAAATGTTGTTACTATCAACAAATAATAATAATTTTCCCATACTTCTAAGGAAAATTAACAGTAAGTACTAAGTATCCAATTCTGTTGGACTAATACCAATATCTACCAACCTACACAATCAGACAAACCGAATGAAATCATTCTCATTACCTATTTATCTTCCAGCTGACATTAACAAAAAGCTTACCAGGTGCTAATCATAGCTCTTCCTTAAGCTGTAAGAACGCAAAGCCAACCCGATTAACGAGTTTCAGATACTTGAAGAGTCCTTCCAAGCTAAACATGACATTCTTTAGCAGTGACTACACAACCCGCCAAATTTGAAAACGAGTTGCCTCAACGTGTAAAAATATGTCCACCTTAAAAGGTTCTTGTTGAATTAAAATATTAGACGTGGGAGGGAGGACTATCAGCTAGAAGTTTACTTTCTGTCTTACAGTCTGTTATACTAAAGGGGTGGGGTAAATTTTAACTTTTTTTTTTAAAAATGTAGAATCCGCCTTGATGACGTCAGTACATAGTCATTTGAACTGTTTTTCAGATCCGCCCTAAGAATTGCGGGGCTTCACAGACATCAGGGCATTCCTTCCAGAAAGGAATCGAATCCCGCCCTGTCACTGTGGATCTAAGCGGATTAACAGCTCTGGCCTTCCGAAACGAACCTAGCTCCCAGCTCCCCGGGATGTCACCTGGGGCACAGGGAGTTGAAGGCCCCGGGAGTAGCCGCACCCCGTGGCTCTGGCCCACACTTACCAACTTGGGACGCTTTTCCCCGGGCTCGTAGGGGCCAGCGGGCGGCGCGGACGGTAGACCCTTCCTCCGCGGCGCCTTGCTGTCCCGTCCGAGTGCGCGCGCCCGGTGCCTCTCCATCCTCCCGGGTCTCGGTCGCGACCTGATCTGAGGCAAGGCTCCGCAGACTCACCTTCCGGGTCTCACGCCTGCAGCGCATTAACCGCTGCACTCGGCTGGGCCAATACATCTGAAATCTCCCGCCACCACAAGCAGTCGGGGCAGCCAATCCCGCGCCGCGGAGCCAGTGACGTAGCGCCCCGCCTTTTCCGGGTATGCCAAAGCCTGAGCCTGATTGGCCTTTCGGCCTGTCCATCGCGTTTTTCGCCTTCTGACTGCGCAGGCTGCTCACCAGAAGGTACTTGGTAAGGTACTGGTTTGCAAGGAAGGTTCAGCTAATGAGCGTCTCTAGGAAGGCTTTTCTTGGACTTTGAGAGTAGTCTCAAAATCTGTACCGCAGGGAACCTCTCCCCGAACTGTTTGAGAAGCGTTGATTATGAAAGCAACTGGTAAGCCCTCTGACCTCAGGGTCTAGGAGAAGCACTTCTAGGTTCTACTTGCCAGCTCCCAGGCCTCTTAGAAGGGAAGTTTAACATATTTGATTATGGTTTATATAAAAGTACAGCTGTCGCCACAAAGGGAATAGGAAAGTTCATATTAGAACCAGAAATGAGTGACCATAGCCAAGTGAAAAGAAAGCCATGAAAGAAAATCATCAAGGAATTTTTCAAACATATTAGGACAAGCAATTAGGTGCTCAGTCTTTGGTTTAGGGTTGGTGGAAGTTGGTCGATTTTTTTTTTTTCTTTTGTTAGTGGACTTTTAAGGAAGAGCAAAAGGCATCACATGATACCTGTAAGAATGTTAGATCTAACACAGTGATGAGTGGCATTTAAGTGAGCCAAGATTACTTGGCCCTGGATTTGCAGCATTCCAACTCTCAATAATCATGGGAATTCTAACCAGTCAATTAAGCCCGTAGAATTGTTAGTACAGGTGTGGCTTTTTCTGGAACTTCGGTTCACATTGTTGAGCACTTACAACATGCCTAAAAGCCTAAGTGCTGACTCGGGGTCAACCAAAAATTGAAAGGAACACATTTCAAACAATTCACAGCTTAATGTGTTTCACAGATGTTGACCCAAATAGCCAATGTAAAATTATGACAGCCATTCTACAGGTTTTTAAGTTCAGGTGGGGATCCTAATTATAAAATAGAGGAAAGCTATGGTGTTAACGTAAGGCTCAAGGCAAGCAAGCACCTATCCCCAATATGCCACTTAAAGACATTAGTAATGAAGAGAAAACTCTGGAGATCCATTCAGACAAAAGGAAGAGGAACAAATAAAGAGATCCAGAAACCACCCAAGTCCACCTTTGGATCCCTGACATGTGGTTTGGATTTAAATAGTGGGCAAGTTCTGGGAACTCTGAGAATCTGGCATCCTCATTGTCATGACTCCCACATGGACCACAAGGTGATGACAAGTCACGTCTCTTCCTAGGAGATAAGTTGCCCCTCTGGCTGGCACCAAGATTCACCCTTTTCCTTCTCCGTTGTTGAACAGGGAGTGGCTGGGTGGTTACAATAAAAAGAATAGTGACAGAAAACTGGCAGGGAGTTCACATCAGAGGCATAGCAGGCAGCAAAGCCAAGAGAGGTCAAGAACACAGAGTTGACGAAATGTATCTGGCATATATTGAAGAATTTGTTGTGTACGCTGAAGGTCAAGTTACGATACTAATGCAGTTTTCTCACACATCACTGCCTCTTCCCCTTTAAACATCATCTTTGCCTTTGAACTATTTCCTTAAAGATATTGATCTTCTGACTATATGGAGGCAATTGGAACCAAGACAAGTAAACATGAAGTATTGATTTTGGTACAAGAAACAAGTCTAGGTATTCCACGGAGACTTGCACAGGGGTTCAGAAAATGAACCTGAGGTTTCAAGTAAGTTTTCATCTACAGCTTTTGGAGGTTTAGGTTTCCTTTGGGTCTTGCAGGTAGCATTTGCTCCTTTGTATTTGCTCCTTTGTTTGTTTGTTTGTTTTGTTATAATGCTAGTTTTTATTATTGTCACACGACCAGATTTTTGTCTTAGCAAATACTAAAGGCAGATTCCAAGAGACCATCAAGGTCATGGGAAGAAGTAGCTAGCTCTGTCACTATGAACAAGAAAGGTGAAGCTTCCATTCTCGCCATTTGCTAGCTGTGTGATGTTGGAGGTGATGTGGAACTTTCTTTGCTTCTCGGTCAGCGAATACTTCAAATAGGGATGTTTCAGCTTACATAAGACAGCATTCAGAAAGCACACAGAACTATCTATCAGTGTGCTGCAGCCAAAGACAACCAAGAGACATGCCTATAGTTGGGATAATTTAGGTCTATTACAGAGCATAAGAACATCACTATGATGAACCATGGGGCTCTTAGGAGATGATGCTACCTACAAAGCACTTGAAAGGTCTTCATTCTGCCTGGGGGATTTGAGGAAAACTACACAGAATACTGTTAAGAATGGCCTGGACTGGGAGCTGTCTTGAAGTGGGGGCAATTTAGTGCCCCTGGATATCTTGATGGTTTTTAGGAGCATGGCAGCATGAAGCTCTAACCAACAACATGGCAGATATTCAGAGGAGGAAGAAATAGGCAATGTCGAAAAACAAAATTCAAGCGAATTTAGTTTTAAAAAGTAATTGCGTTATATTTTCAATTGTAGAAAAAAAAATACTCTTCATCCTATAAATTACAAGGACTGTTCCACTGAGCTGAGCAGAAGGCTGTGGTTCCATCGGGAGAAAAGGCTAAAGAAAGCAAAACTGAGGACTCAAAAGTCTCCTTTCAATCACTTCAGACAGGAAGGGTTTATTAAGGTAGGAAGAACTGCCCTGGCTAGGTACTTCCATGGGCCTGGGGGTTGGACTGACTGAGAGGAAGAAAACAGGTTGAACAGCACTAGTCATCGCCTTGTGCTTCCTGCCTGCAGGGGCATTGTGAGCATGTGAGCAGCGCCCTGTTTCTGTAGCTGCCTCCCCCCCCCCCCATGACTTCCAGCTCAAGAGTCAAAATAAACCCATCTGTCAGTTGATTTTATCAAGTATTTTAGGGCAACAACAAGAAAATGAATTACTACAAGGGGAAGCAAGCCCCCTTTAGAGTTTAGTATGAACGTGCAGCAATAAGAGCAAGTGACTTGGCTCTGGTTCCGTCTGCTGGAGCCTGTCTCCAGAGCTGAGCCCATAATGAAGCTTACTTAGTCCTCAATGACTTGCCATGAATTTACGTCTTAAGGAATCTTGATATTACATACTAATTTTTTTTCTATGCTTAGACAAAGATAAGTAGTGTTGTTTTGCTTTATTTCATCAAGGTCACAGAGTGCCCTTGTCTGGCTCTGATGTTCTCTAGGTGATGTCCAGACTGTGAGATATTATGTAACAGGACAGCAGCAACATGACCTGGCTTTGAGTGTCAGGTCAGTTTCTAAAACCATTGAACCTACTTCAGAGTGTCAAGATGTCAGTTTGTTTCTTTCTTCTAATGCCTTGGCACATAAAAATTCCAATGTAAATAAACAGGAGCTTGAGTTTCTAGTTTAAAAAGAATACTCTGCATTCTTCCACAAAAATCCACTGCAACTGCAACACACTGTTGGACAGAATGTTTGGAGAACTTTTAAATATGCTTGGCCAGTGGGACTATTAAGAGGTGTAGCATGATTAGAGGAGGTGTGGACTTAGAGGAATTGTGTCACCAATCGGATAGGCATTGAGGCTGGCTTATCGGTTCAGAGGTTCAGTCCATTTATCATCAAGGTAGGAACATGGGAGCATCCAGGCAGGCATGGTGCAGGAGGATCTCTAAGGCCTGCATCTTCATCAGAAAGCTGCTAGACAACTAGCTCCCATGTGGTTAGGAGGAGGGTCTCAGTGACATACTTCCTCCAAAAAGGCCACACCTCCTAACGGTGATACTTTATGGGCCCAAGCATATTTAAACCACCACACCTGTGGTTTTTGTTTTCCCATATAGTTAGAAATGGGATAGGAGGTGAGGGCTGAGGAGGTCTACATGTAGGAAGAAAGTATGGTGCGTTACTGGGATCTGCTTACTCCTCTGGGAATCAAGGCACAGTGTGTGGAGAGGTCACAACAGATAGCTGGGGTGAGACTGGGGACTAGATTTGGAGGAGAGAAGGGAGAATGAATATCTGAAGCCTGCCTACCTGCTTCACTGGCCTACTCATTTCTCTTGCAGGCTTCACTGATGAGCCTGATGGAGTTGGGAAGATCTGTTGTATCCACTATGGGGGTGGAAAGGAGGGAGAGGCCACAGCAGGTGGTCTGCTACAGGGCTGAGGGTGAGTCTGAGGGGTTAGGATTTAGAAGAGAGAAGACAGAGGTGAAAATCCACAGTTAGCTTGTCTTTCTGGCTGGAGTGGCCAGCAATTCCCAGGAAATGCCTGCTGGAGGTAGAGATTAGGATAAAGTGATGGGGGTACAAGGTGGGTGGTGGATCCACTGAAGATGGGGTTTGGGTTGCAGTTGGTCTGCTATGAAGCTGGGGTTGAGCCTAGGGGATTGGATTTGAGGGAGGGAAGGAAGAGTGAAATATCCACTTCCCTGGCTGGAATGGTTTGCAGATGGTTTTGAATAAAAATGCACCCCACCCCCCAGGCTCATACTTTGCATGCTTGGCCATCAGAGAGTGGCAGTATTAGGAAGAATTAGAAGGATTAGGTGGCCTTTTTAGAGAAAGTGTATCACTAGGGATGGGCTTTGAGGTTTCAAAAGCCCATGGTAGGCCCAGGCTCTCTTTCTGGGGCTCTCTGCTGTCTGTGGCTCAGAATATAAAGCTCTCGGCTTCAGGGCCATGCCAACCGCCATGCTCCAGGCTGTGATGGTAATGGAGTAAGCCCCTACAAACATAGGCAAGCCCCAGTTAAATGCTTTCTTTTATACAAGTTGTTGTGGTCATGGTGTTGCTTCATAGCAGTAGAACAGTGACTAATACACCAGAGTTGGAGTTGGGAAATGGGATAATGGGATGAGTAGTGGGAATAAAGTTTAGAGGAGAGAGGAAGATGTGTGTAATACACTGGAGGTGGGAGTGGAGAGGAAGGGATGCTGCAGCTGGTCTTCTGTTGCAGAGCTTTGAATGGAATTGGGGGATGGGCTCTGGAGGAGAGGAGGGAGAGATCTGCAGTTAGCCTCCCTGCTTCCCTGACCAGAGTGTTGGTAGATGTGTCTTAGTTATGCTGACCTTGTTAGCATTCTTTCTAGGCTCTGCCCCACAGTTACCTGGCAACAGCCAGGTAATGCCTGGCTTATTATAAAAGGGGTTGTTTGGCCCCTTCTCACTCTCTTAATCTTTTACTCTCTGCCCCTTCCTGCTCCTACTCCCTCTCTCTCTTCCACCCTCTCTCCATGTTTTCCTGACCAGTCTCTCTCCTCTCTCCTCCTGCCTCCTCTTCTTCCTTCTCTTCCTCTTCATACTCTTCTTCTTCCTCCTCCTTCTTTTTCCTCTCTCTCTCTCTCTCTCTCTCTCTCTCTCTCTCTCTCTCTCTCTCTCTCCTTCCCAAGCCCTAAGGCTAGTGCCCCAGGGAGAAGAGATGCCTCAGCATCTGCCTGCAGAGGCACCCTCTTAGACTATTACATCCGTGAACACACACCATGAACACACTCGGTGAACACACCGAGGCAAATATTATAAGGACAACATTTAATTGGAACTTCCTTACAGGTTCAGAGGTTCAGTCTATTGTTATCAAGGCAGAAACATGACAGCATCCAGACAGGCATGGTGCAGGAGGAACTGAGAGTTCTACATCTTCATCTGAAGGCTGCTAGCAGAATACTGGCTTCCAGGCAGCTAGGACTAGTGTTAAAGCCCATACCCACAGTGACACACCTATTCCAACAAGGCCACACCTCCTAATAGTGCCACTCCCTTGAGTGACACACCTATTCCAACAAGGCCACACCTCCTAATAGTGCCACTCCCTTGGCCAAGCATATACAAAACATCACCCCCTTTCACCTCACCATACTTGGCTCTACCAAACATGTCCTGGCTCTTTCTTTGTTTTTTATAAAGCACAACAGACCTCATGTACATGAAGCTCTGTGTTCAATCTGCAACAACAAAAAACAAACAAATGAAAAAGAAATGAAAGACAAGAGATAAAGTTGCCAAAAATATAAACAACATAATAAAATTACATTTGTGTAGTGTATACATGTACAAATGTATAAATGTAATACATGTGTAAATGTGTGTGCAGATACTTACTATGCAGAAATGTGAAGGAACTATAAACAATAGAACTATCTACTTTCAGAAAGAGGAAAGAATCAAACCAAATTTTGTGAGGTAAATATAAATATAAAAGGGAAAGCCTGAAGTAAATCTGGTGACATAATAGCAATGTAAATAAGCCAATCCCTGGGCGGCAGCTCTGCCCCCAATCTCACAGAACCCAGAGAAAGCAGGCCTCCCAGGAGCTCCAACCACAGCAGTATCTTAGGTAAGAAGACAGCAACACCTGCCCCAAACAAGGAGTAATTGGGATCCACTTGGACCCAGGAAGTCATTCCTGGCCTGGAGCACTGGTTCCTTCCTGTCTGCCCCTGAACAATGAGCAGATTTTGGACCACAGCTCTAATCCCATTAGTAACACCCACCCCACACAATTCTGATACAACCAAGATAATAGAAAAGACAGGCTCTAGGCAGAGATAGGGCAGGTAGCACTAAGGAGATCCAGATGGCGAAAGGTAAGCACAAGAATGTAAGTATCAGCGACTCGGGGTACTTGGCATCATCAGAACCTAGTTCTCCCACACAAGAAAGTCCTGAATTCCCCATATCACTTGGAAAGCAAGATTCAGATTTAAAATCACTTCTAATGATGATGATAGAGGACTTTAAGAAGGACATAAATAACACTCTCAAAGAATTTGAGGAGAACACAGGTAAACAGGTAGAAGCCCATAAAGAGGAAACACAAAAATCCCTTAAAGAATTCCAAGAGAACACAACCAAACAGGTGAAAGAATTGAACAAAACCATCCAGGACATAAAAATGGAAGTAGAAACAATCAAGAAATCACAAAGGGAGACTACCCTGGAGACAGAAAACCTAGGAAAGAAATCAGGAGTAATAGACGCAAGCATAACCAACAGAATACAAGAGATAGAAGAAAGAATCTCAGGTGTAGAAGATACCATAGAAAATATTGACACAACGGTTAAAGAGAACCCAAAATGCAAAAAGTTCTTAACACAAAACATCCAGGAAATCCAGGACACAAGGAGAAAACCAAACCTAAGGATAATAGGTATAGAAGAGAGTGAAGATTCCCAACTTAAAAGGCCAATAAATATCTTCAACAAAACTATAGAAGAAAACTTCCCTAATCTAAAGAACAAGATGCCCATAAACATACAAGAAGCCTATAGAATGCCAAATAGACTAGACCAGAAAAAAAATACCTCCACTCCCATAATAATCAAAACACCAAGTGCACAAAACAAAAAAAGAATATTAAATGCAGTAAGGGAGAAAGGCCAAGTAACATATAAAGGCAGACCTATCAGAATTACACCAGACTTCTCACCAGATACTATAAAAGCTAGAAGATGCTGGACAGATGTCATACAAACCCTAAGAGAACACAAATGCCAGCCCAGGCTACTATACCCAGCAAAACTCTCAATTACCATAGATGGAGAAATCAAGATATTCCACAACAAAACCAAATTTACACAATATCTTTCCAGAAACCCAGCATTACAAAGGATAATAGTGGGAAAGCTCCAAAACAAGGAGGGAAATTATACCCTAGAAAGAGCAAGAAAGTAACCCTCTTCCAACAAATCCAAAAGAAAAAAGCCACACAAAGATAATTCCACCTCTAATAACAAAAATAACAGGAAGCAACAATCACTGTCCCTTAATATCTCTTAACATCAATGGACTCAATTCCCCAATTAAAACACATAAGCTGGATACATAAACAGGACCCAGCATTTGGCTGCATACGTGAAACCCACCTCAGTGACAAAGACAGACACTACCTTAGAGTAAAATGCTGGAAAACAATTTTTCAAGCAAATATTAATATTGGTCTGTCTTTCTAGGAAAAAGTAGTGGTTTTGTTGGAACAGGAAGGATTAGCTAGGATTTATTGCATAGCCATAATGTATTGGTAGAAATATGTATAATTGTTATTAAGATGAAGTTATAATTTCTTAAATGGTACAAAATTTACTTTGATTTCAAATTTAAGGTTTTCATTGGTATGAGCTTCTTATTGATATAAAAGTGAGATGAATATTGTTACTCTCATAGGCATTGTGCCTATATCACACATTTAGGAATACAAGGCTTAGACCCAGTCCTTCTTTAACTTTTTTAACTGATTTGAGATGGTTAGCTTGGGAGTTAAGGGACTATAGCAAATTCATGGCTTTGAGCTTATTGTTAGGGTGTTTTCTATATTTTATTTAGAAATAGCTGAGAGGAGTTAACAAACAACAGTCCAGATTACCTTACATGGATAGTTGGTTTTCAAAACATCAGAAGTCCACAGAATTGATGTTACAAACATTTCTGTATTAATCTTCATTTTGATTAGACACATCTGCTCCTGACAGCTTCCTGTCTTGAATTCTAAGAAGAAATTGAGCATCTTTGGAGTTACTCCAGTTGTGGTGAGACAGCCACTAGGCAAGAATTGCCTCTTTTCATCTACAGATAAATTACTGTCCAGAAAAAGGACACACCTGCAGAATAGTCTACTGATTATATCTGCCTAGACAGAGTAATCAGCCCTTAATAATTCTGCATCACTAGGTCTGTCAGATGATCCTGGGCCAGAAGGCTGAAGATCAGATGCTCCAATGTTTTTTTAATACAGGGACTGTCCAGGTGTTCAGAGGTCTCTATAAATTGGCTAAGTTTTAGAAGCTATGCTTTGTGCTTTCCATAATTTCAGTTAACTCAGTCATTCTGGATTTCTGATGGGGTTGAAAACTTATAGTCTCATAGCCAATCCCGGCTATTTACTTTTAGAGAAAAGATTTGAGAGGATGGTTTTCAGCTGACATTCATTCTAAAGCCAAGAAAAAAGCCAGGTTCAGAACTAAGTCTTTCAGTTAGGAGAGATGACAGAGGTTCTGGTTAGTCAACAAAATGATGGACTGCGTATTAGGACTATCTTGTACCTTACTGACACAAGTTGGTAAAGTTATGCTCTAATTGTATTTTGAGAGAAAAGTTTTATTTTAACAAGAAGGGTGATATGTAGGAGAAGCTAAGGTGTTAGGAGTAAGGAGAAGAAGAGGGGGGAACATGAAGGCAGATGTTCACGAGTCTCCACCAGTCAAAGATAGTTGATATATCTAGGTTGGGTATTAGGTTACACTTCTGATTGTATGGGCATCTTGATATTGAACATTACCAAACTTATAAAGCCTTTGATTAATATTTTAAAAAATTGTATAAAAGCAAAAAGGAGAAGGGGGTATGGGATAGGGGTTTTCTAGGGAGGGGAAATGGGGAAAGAGGATGGCATCTGAAATGTAAATAAAATATCAAATAAAAAATAAATTAAAAAAAATAAAGTGAGATACCCACAGGGAAAAAATAAGCCAGTGCATGTTTTATTATATCCAGTAATCTATATGCCAGAAATGTCTGTGTGAAACGTTTGAGACAATATATAAAATAACAGGAAAAGCAGTCACACAGATGGCTCCCTCAGTTCTTCCTAGGTTTCCACAGTCTTAATTTCTTAACCTCGAGGCAGTGGTGAGATAATACCATTTGTGGAGGCATGGAACTCTTCACCTGCAGGATGACCTTAATTCTGATGCTTTAAGAATTATGAGAAACAAAGTTGCTCCCGTTGTTTTCACCTTATATACTTTTACATTTGCGTATTTGGTCCTTTATACCTTATTTGGTATGCTTTCCAAGTGGTCAGTGGATTAAAACAAAAACAATCTGTTGACAAGTCCAACATGTAGCTTCCCTCATTGATGGTGATTCTACTGTAACCTAACACACTGGCAGTGATTTTCACCGTATCCCACGGCATCTTTAAACTTAGTTACAGGGCATCAGAACAGTTACCTAACCAGTAATTCTGGCTGTACCTTTATTTGAGTCCTTCATGGTGAAGCTATGTGAGGAGCCGCATTCGCCATTAAAAGATGGCGCAGGCTTCTGCTTCCTGGTTCTTCACGGAAGCTTTACTTGAGAATGCGCCTGCGCATGGTGCGAAAACCGAGTATGACAATTGGATGAAAGATTTGAGCCAATGAGGGATCCGCACGTCTCCCAAAGCTCTATTTAAGCAGCGGGCTTTCTGAGCTCGGAGTCCTTCCCTCCACCTCACCATCATGAAGAGCTGTTCAATAAATGCTGTCAGAAGAATCCTGAGTGTGGCATTCTCCTTATCGGCGAGGCTGTGCGCTACAAAGCTACAGTAGTGTTATCTGCCTGTTTTATCAGATTCGGGGCATGCTTCCTGACAAATACTTGTCTGTCTTAGTTAAAACTGTACATGAGAATAAAATCAAATATCATACACATAATGATTCATGGCATAGTATGAGTCAGTACCAGGCTTTTCAACTTTGTCAGCATTGACACCTGGGGCTACGTAGTCCTTTGCTATAGACAATTGTCCTGTGTTTTCTAGGACATGTATCAGTATTCTAAGCAGCATCTTGGCAAATGTCCTAAAGAGTTACGTAAGATCCTATTGTATGGACACACAATATACCATGTCTGCTTTGCATATCCACTGATAGGCTTTTGAAGTGATACCACCTTTTGGCTAATCAGAATGGTGTCAGAAATATCCATGTGCAAGTTTTTGTGGGAGTATTGGTATACTCAGCCCATACTCAATTCTGAATCTATGGATTCAGCCAATCAGAAATGGAAAGTGCTTTAGGAAAAGCATGTTTGTACTTTATCATTATGCAAATACTACAGTATAATAGCTATTTCAGATCATTGTTATTGTATTATCTATTTTAAATAATCCAGATATGATTTAACATACACAGGAGGACATGTTTATGTTGCATGTAAATCCTGTACCATTTTTACTTACAGATGGAAACTGATTCCCCAAAGATACTATTTCTCATCTCTTATGCATATAACACTAACAAAAACATCATCCATGTCTCTGGATAAAGGCAACAACATGAACTTTATTCAGAGAGGGTTCAGCAAGGTAGGTATAGGGACTTTCAGGAGAAGAGCAAGATTGAACTTAACTCCGAATACAGTAATGACAAGTTTGGGCTCCTTATGATCAAAGAATACAGTAAGGACCAGAGACAGAAAATAAAATATAAGAAACAAGAGGGATTCTTGTTAAATCACCCTCAGAAGTCTTGCTAAAAGTATAACAAGGCAACTTGATACCAATGTTTGAGGATAAACTGATTGAATAAGTATCTTTGTAAATTTTATAAAATATACTGACCAAAGCAACTTAAGGAAAAAATGTTTGTCCTGGCTCATTGTTCTGGGTTAAGGTCCATCATGGCAGGAAAGTCACAGCAGCAAGATCTTCAGGCACCCAGTCACATAGCATCCATCCCTGGTGAGGAAGAAAACAGCAAAGGAACCTTGTGTGTAACTGGGTTTCTCCTTATTATATAACCGAGGATCCCAGTTTTGAGAATTGTGCTGTCTACAGGGCTTAGGCCATTCTGCATCACAATACTGTCCCAGAGACATGCCCAGTGCTGTCTCCCAGGTAACCCATCAAAACAGGATTGGGAAGATTCTCGAAGTGGATTTTACAAGGAGAGAGAAGCAAATCCAAGATCTGGAATAGTTAAGAAGAAGATCTAGGATTGAACAAAAGAGAGAATTTTTGTCCATACACAAGAGAAAGTCCTAGGCCATGCCACAGGTAACCAACCATATGTTGATGATACCGCCACTCCTTTTGCATTCTCAATGGCAGTATATGAGGCCTCCAGTCTTGCCACATCTTTTCTCATAATTTCTGTTGTGAATTTTGAATCTAATCATCCTAAACAGTCAACCATGAGTGGAAGGGGAACTCAGGGGACCCCACCTCCAACTGCTGAAGTATTTTCTACTGATAGGATCAGAGAGCAGAAAAATAACGACCTTGAGTTTGTATCTAGTGATGACCCCCATCAAGATCCGATAGCTCCAACCTAATCATCATACAGGAAGCCTTGGCTAAACTGAACAGCTGAAAAGACTGAGCCAAATGACATGAATGTGGGAAAGGGGCTGATAAGGATGAGGTGGTTTAATGTAGACAGAGGGGTCATAAGAAAAGGTTGTAGCAGGAAAACTAATTACAACACATTGGTAATGTATATGTCATTCTCACATAGCAACGTTAGTCAATGAGAAATAATCTAACCTTCCTAGTAGGTGAAAAGCGATTTTGACCTGTCATGAATTTTTTACAAAGGAAACGTTATTGGAATTCAGGTGCCCTCATTTTCTTAAGTACTCTCTGTACATGGTTTTGCGCTGTGACAGAAATGCGGTTACAACAGGCCTTAAAACACCTTCAGCCATGTGGCCCTTTATAGATGTTCTCTGATCCCTTGAAAATTATTTTCTTTTATTGTGTTATATGACAATTACTTTTGTTTGTGAATTTTCTTCAGTGTGAATAAAATAGTAATACAAAATAAATACCAATTGTCCAGTGTAGCCAAGTGCCTGATTTTGTGATACTCACATAGGACTTAACATGATTTTCAAGGAAACAAAAATTCAGTTTAACAAGGTCAAAAAGATCTTGCAACTGTAATCAGTCAGTATGGAGAATAGAGTAGATTTAAGGTATGCATGAAAAGCAAAACTATTATATTCATATATGATTCTTGTTAAAACACAGTCAAGCAATCTGTGCACTGATAAGTTTTCTCTAGAGTCTTATGCTGTAGGTTCAGATAGAAATTCTTCATAGGGAATGTAATTAGTATAACACAGTTTAATGTCATGGTTAATAGTTTCCCAGAGTGTTCTGATTAGAAAATTAATCTGCCTATGTTTGTAGATGATAGAGCCATTTAAAAGAGAACAGAAATATTCCTATTAATGTGAGATACTTAACTAAGGTTCATTTCAAAGTGTTAGATGTCACTACCAGACCACACTCCCCATATTGGAAACAAATAGAAAAAATGAATTAGGTAATTATTAAGACTGTTGTACGATTATCGTTTAATGGCTTCCTATTAAAGCACAATTACTAATGCCTAAATATAATTTGTTGAGTCACTTGAACTAATTTGTCTGACAATAGCAAATAGTAACTCTGTCAGTCAAAAGTTAAAAGAAATGTAAAATAAGCTACAAAACCTCTGTGGTGCCCAAGAGAGATCTTCAAGTCTTTTTCTTTCATCTATGCTATTATCTCATCATCATATATATTTTCCATTTTTAATTCTGAGTTAAACTATTGAGTTGTGGCCATTCTTTAAGAGCCCTATCTTTATTGAGGTGCCTCCTTAAGATGTCTACTTGCACCTACCCTCTGCTTTATGTTTTAGTCTATTTGAACCCATGTTCTTACTGTAGTAACATCATTTCCTCAATACTCTGATGAACAGATTGGCGTTTACATCATTAAATGGCATAGAGCTTACAGCAACAGTTAGCACAGTTAGCATCCTTGCCTTCCTGCTGAGATGTCTGGTTTAAAGTTGCCAATGAAATCAAGCTGTCCCAGCATGCTGTCCTGACACTATGGTCACCAGTCACTGAACAATTTTATACTGTCAGAGCCTCATTCCCAGTCCTTAATCTTTATCCATTTGCCAGCGTTGATTGTGGTAACCTTTCTGAGAATTTCTGCTTGCTCACTGCTCTCATCATCTCTCAACCATCTTTTCTTGGCCTCTGCTGGGCCTTTTCAGTTTTGTTCTCTTGTCATAGTGTGCCTTTCTATACAGAATGCTTTAAAGTAGGAGGCCTGATTTGGTTCCACCCAGTAGTAGAGAAATGATGCTTTCCCCCATACATACTTGCTCTGTTAACTCTTCTGCAAAACTCGCAAATTACATTTTCCAATCCACACTAAACTAAAAAGATTCCTAAGTTTTGGTATTAGTACATCTCAGGTCATTACAGATGACACAGAAAGAGGTCTCAAACAGAATGTGATTCAAGATCTCACCAGTAAGGCAAGGGTGCTCACTGTGAAAGCTATTTTAATACACTATATACCATTTTATGATGTAAACGCCAGTCTCTTAGTCATAGTATTGAAGGAATGACAGCAGTAAGTCATATATAGTAAGATGTGGTCAACAGCCCATCATGATCATTCTTCATGATCACTCAGTGATCATGAAACCAATTCATCTACCCACTAAATCAATTATTGTTTCATATGAAACATCACAGGAAACAGCAGAATGAATCTTCAAAACAAAGTGGGATCTAAAACAGCCTCTCAACCTTTACTGTTTATCATGTTCTTAAAGTCTTGCATATGTACTTTCCCAGTGGCCTTCTCTTAAAATCCATGGCACTTTAAGACATTAGATGTGCTTGAACTGTAGGTTTATCAGTACTTTACATATAAAGAGGCAATTTTCTCGGCAATCTGAAGATCAGTTTTTCATAACCTTGATATATAGTGCTACTGCTTCTGCTTTCATGCTCAAAACCCACTAAATAATTGGGTGGTTTTCAGTTGCCTTCTGATCCTCTAAGATTTTTTTTTTTCTTTTCATTTAAGAAACAGGGAAAAATAATGGACAAGCATATGGCTGTAAATAATTGAGTTAACATGTATGAAGGATTTTATTTAAAAAGCTTAGAATATATTATATGTGTGATAAAGGTTCATTTCTCATCACATTGATAATTAGACCAACTTGAGACTCACCCCATGGGCAAGCACCAATTCCTGACACTATTAACAATACTTTGTTATGCTTGCAGACAGGAATCTAGCATGGCTACCCTCTGAGAGGCTCCACCCAACAGCCGACTCAGACAGATGCAGACACACACAGCCAAACAGTGGATGGAGCTTGCGGACTCTTATTTAAGAATATGGATTGCGGGCCCTGAAAGGGACAGGAACTCCACAGGAAGACCAACAGAGTCAACTGACCTGGAACCTTGGGGCTCTCAGAGATAGAATCACCAACCCAAGAGCATACACAAGATGAACCTAAGCACATATGTAGCAGACATGCAACTTGGACTTCATCTGTGTCCTGAACAACTGGAATCCCAAAAGCTGTTGCCTGTAGGTATAATATGTTCTTCTAGCTGGGCTGTCTTGTCTGGTCTCAATGGGATCGAATGTGCCTAGCCCTGCAGAAACTTGATGTGCCAGGTTGGCGGGATATCCAGGGCCCCACTGGCAAAGAGGAGAAGGGGAGGGAGGATGGGGGAAAGATTGTGGGAGGGGGTGACTCGGAGGGGAGTCAGTGAATGGAATGTAAAGTGAATTTAAAAAAAGAGAAAAAGAAAAGAAAGTTCCTTCCATCATATGAAATTGTAGATAAATTCAAATATTGTCAGTGTAAGCAAAACAGCCTTTGGAAATCCACTGGTACCACTTTCCCTCCCAAGACCAAATTCCTGATACAAAACCCCTGAAAGTTCTCTCCGACTCACCCCACTACCACCACACACAGCTGGATACATTATAACTAATTTGAGGTGATGCCTTCTACACCACCCCTTTTCCAAATCTAGAAAGGAGGACAGAAGTAAGTGGCCTCTCTGGGTTAGCCTAAACAACTAAAGGAAGTTGGCTCTGGTGTGGCAGAATATCACACGGTTTGATGGCAGAATATGGCCAAGCAGGCTACTCAATCCATGGGTGCCAGGATGCAAGGAGAGAAAGCCTGGAAGTGACCAGGGACAAGATACCTTAAAATGAAAAAATTTCCTATGTCACACCTTCTTTCGTCAACTTAGCCCTACTTCCTGATAGCCCATCAAGTGGGGTGCAAGCATGGATCAGTGGAACAGCACCTACCCAGCATGAAGGAAACTGTTAATTTGATCCCCAATAACACATAAACTGCCAAAGTACAGATGGTGTCTGAGACCTAGAGCTTTCAGCTACATTCTCATTGAAGGGTGAAATCTTTAACACATACACTTTGGTGAGACATCTCGTGTCTAAACCTTAACTCACCCAAATAATTAAACCAATTAAATTAGTACCTAAGAGGAAGATTAAGTTTCATTTATTTTTCTGGGTAAAAGGATTACAACTTTTACTTCAAATATACATTAATCCTCAGTAAGAGAAAATATCCATCACCAGTTTGAAAATGAAAATTCCAAATGTGAAACCTATAAGACTGTTCCACAGACAAATAAAACTCAGGAAGCACACATACTTACTCTCAGGAGCTTGCAATACAGCACGGTGGTAGAGCAGTTTTTCTGGCATACACAATTTCCTGTGTTTATTCCCCAGCATGCATGTGTATGAGCACATGCGCACACATGCACACACACACACACACACACACACACACACACACACACACACACAAGCATACATCCAACCACAGCATCCATCTCTGCATCTGTATCTTTATCACTTAAGAAACCCACCTCGATGGACAGCAGCAGGATTCTGAGTTATCTGAGCAGAAACCTCCATTTCACATCTAGTCTTTAAATCCTGCCAATTCGTCACCATTAATTCCTCTCACATCTGTTTTGTCTGCACTACTGCTCAGGCTCAAGCTAGCTGCTCTGCTTTTCCAAGCTGCACGCTGATGTTTCCAATAGATCTGACTCTGAAATGATAGCTGATGGTCTGTGTCACTGCTTGGGTTTTATTGTCTGTTTGGTTGAATTTTTTGAGACAGTCTTAGTGTATCAGCCAGGCTGCTTTTGAACTTGTGATAAGTCTGCCTCTGTCTCCTGAGTGCTGGGACTACAGATGTAATCACGTGGGGGTCAAGAACCACCTTCACACTCTAACACTTTAAAAGAAGAGACACATCTCCATAAGAAACTACCAAAGATCACATGGCAATGTTACTGCCACTAGAACACACGTACCTGAAAATTCCTTCACTTGATGCTTCATCTCAGAAAAAGTCTGCTGACTTTAAAAGAAGCCAGCTTGGACCTAGCTTAGGGAACGTAGTGCTCCCTGAGCTTACAGAACCCTTAAAATACTTAACCACAGATACTAGGCAGAGGTTTTTCTCTGCACTTTAAGAAAACATTACTTCCTAGATATGCAGGGAGCAGCATTTTAATAAGAAGAGATTCACTCAGTTTGTTTTCAGTGCCATGGTGTTTCTGACTCATCTTTGTGAAGAAGGTCTTAGGGGACTTTGCTCGCTTCCCAGTACTTTCCCACCCTTCCTGCAATTGGGAAACCTGATTCATAGTGCCGCATTGTTCAAATTACTATAGCTGTTTCTTTCTTCCTTTTCCGAGTTTTAATTTTACTGTAGAACTGCTCCAAAATGGCACAACGTAGACCCGTGTTGCCATCTCTCTTCCTTTCCTCTTCTAATAAATCATTTCCTTTACCTTAGGTGATATCTTGGTAAATAAGTTTCTAAGATTTGTCTTTTCTTAAAAGCAAATGCTTGTGCCTAATTATCCTTCCACCATATGGCTCCCCTTCTCTTCTTTATTCTTCAAAACTCTCACGCTCTTCTTCTGCAGCTGCCACAGAACTCAGGTGCCCTCTTCCCATTATATTTGCACACTTTGAAACTCACCATCTGTCGTTGTCCTTCAGATGGTGACTACATCCTGAATTCGTTTTAAGGTCTTGCCATTTCTACAGCTCTGTTTCTCCCCTCGTGCCATTATGTGATCCCCCGAGGCTGATTTCCATTTCTGACTAACAGGAGGGAATAAACTGTTGTAAACACAACACAGCATTCTCTCTCCACTTACACAACGAGAAGAAAGAGGGATACCTTATTGTAAGCAAGGACAAACTTCACAGGCACATTAAGAGATGAATGAACTTGGACAAGCTATAGAAGATGCTAAAAAGATGATGATGTCTTAGCATCATCCTGCTACAGTCCTCTGGGGAAAGAGACATTACAGGGAATCCGTCTTAGTCCTTTTGGGCTGTCCTAACAAAATATCACAAAGTGCATTGATTAGCAACCACAGATATTCCTTACTGTTCTAGAGTCTGTGAAGTACAACATCCACGTACCAGTAGGTTCACTTAGCTGCTCTTCTTGAAGGATGCATGAGACTTTCTCCAGAGTGGCTTTTATAAGGAGGGCACTAATGCTATTTATGAGAGTCATGTCCTCATGTCTCAATCACCTCCCAAAGGAACCACTCCACTCCAAACGCTATCACATTTAAGATTATGTTTCAACATATGAATTTGGATGAGACACAAAAGTTCAGTCTATGACTGAACTGAGCCACGAATCTTTTTGATAGATGAGATCACACAACATGTCTTAGCCCTTATTCAGATCTATGTTCAACCTTCCACATTCATCCATGAAACATCTTTTTAGGAAATGTGTATTCCTCTGACTTTTATAGATTTACCCAGATAGTTCGTTTATTTAAACAGTGCTTGTAGTTTAATATAATTTTCTGAACTGAGATTCTGGAACATTTGAAACATTCTGCAGTTTAATAATTTGAAGTACATATTTTTTGTTATCTAATGTACACATAGGATCTCCAGCCTTTTTGTATTTTTGTTTTGTTTTGTTTTGAAACAAGGTTTCACTATGTAACTCTGCCTGCATCTGCCTCCCAAGTGCTAGGATTAACGGCAACTACTACAATGCCCAGCTGAACCTCAGGCATCCTGACCATGTCCTGTATTAGTCACAGAACCTTCAGCTCACTGGTTCTTCAGACTAGCTGGCCAGCAAGCCTCAGGGATCCTCCTGTATCTACCTTCTCAAGCACTGGGATTATAGGCATGGATTATAGGGTCATGCTACCTTACTTGGCTTTTTATGTGGCCCTGGGTGTTGAACCCAAGCCCTGATCCTTGTGAAGCAAATACTTTCCTCACTGGGCCATTTCCCAGCCAATTTTCACTCTCTAGCTGAGAACACTCCTGTCTTCAAATGCTGCCTTGATTACAGCTGCATCCAGTCCTGACCAGGGATTTGGTTGATCCAGGATGGTCGTTCTCTAATTCGCTAATGAAGATTCCAAGTTAGGTGTAGAGGGAACAGGATTTCATATGAAAAGCAGATTGTTTCATTCCCTTCCAAAAATATTTAAATGTTACAATATACAAATTTTCGAATTGTTTACCCATCGAGGGCTCATTTCTTTCTGATCCCTCGGAAACGTTTTTTAGTAACATATGTTAAACATTTTATAAACTAGAAATCACTCTGAAAGTATGAATGATAATTTGTTCCTAGTATGTGTTTATCTCATGTTACATAGTTATGTTTTATATATGTGTAATGTATATGTAAACATACAAAACATTTGGATATGTATTTTATTTCAAATATTTATTTTTATACTATTTATTTAAATATATAAAAATGTATTATAAGACAATGTTTATCTTCCTTGAATAGACTACCTAGTTGATGTGAAGTTAGCAGAAAGCATGACAGATGCTTGGCAGGAAAGTAGTATTTAGCCTTAAGACTGTTATAAATCATTCATAAGTGAATAATCTACCCACAGATAATCAGGAGTTGATAGTATCACAACCTAAGGTCTGATTTCAGAGAGGATTCTGAGTGGTCTGGCCTTAGGGAAGTTCCTAGGCGTGTTGAGGGACTCCAAAGAAAAAGTATTGTACTGATGGAGTGATGGGTCAAGCCACACATCCAAATCTCAAGGAGTTAAAAGTGGGTTTCTCAAAGAAAATCAAGATAGTTACATTCATCTGTTTTCTGATGTCAGTAACACAGTAGCACAGGGTGACTGAGCTGTAAAGGAAAGAGATTTATTTTAGGTTGTAATGAGCAAGATCTGACACCAAAATACAACAAGTAGTCACAATCTCATTGTTGTAACAGATCCACCGTGTCACAAGACATCACATGGCAAGAAAAATAGAGTGCATGTGTGTCATCTCTTCTACTCTCCCTTTCTTTGATGGAACAATTAGGATTCCATCACAGGGCTCCACTGTAAAGTCTTGATCCAGTCCTACTTAACTCTTTCCAGCCCCAACTCCAAAGTGAGGATTAAGTTTAGCACACAAACCTAAAGGACGCTCTCAGATCATCTGCCCAAGCCACAGAGATCCTCTTGCCAGAAATGACAAGGTCGAATAGAACCCCAAACAGGCAAAACTGAGATAATCACATAAACCCACTGAGTTGGATCAGCCATTCTACTACAGTCTGTTAATTTTTCTATTCCACAGTTTGTTGACTATTACTGCTGCATCATGACCACTCAGTAAATATCAGTTACTTTGACATTTTCTAATGTTAGTATGGACCTAAGGGTATAAAAGAATTTTATCATTAATTTGGGGAAGAGGTAAAGTTTTTCAGTGACATCTATTATTGCTTTATAAAATAACCCACATCCAGAATGGGTGAGAGGAACCTGAAGGACAAATGGCAGGAGAGGTGACAAGAAAACTTGTACTTACAATATAAAGGCTATTACTTGTTTTCCATAGCAGGATTTCATTAAGGAGAAACAGAGACATCGTCTGTTTTTGTTTTTTAAGGTTTTATTTATTTATTTTTTATATATAGTGAATACACTGTAGCTGTCTTCAGACATACCAGAAGAGGGCATCGGATCTCATTACAGATAGTTGTGAGCCACCATGTGGTTCCTGGGAATTGACCTTTGAAAGAGCAGTCAGTGATCTTAACAGCTGAGCCATCTCTCCAGCCGGGGACATTGTCTGTTCTCTGCCTCTTAAGTCCCTCCAGCATACAGCCTACGATAACCAAGGCCATTCTGAAGGTTCAGAGTTAACAAAAAGGGAATTTTTAAAAATTTCCTATTTCCAACTTTCCTAAGACTCTTTAGGCATGTTCTTTTCTAGAGGTTTTGGCAGGCCTTCACCTGTGCAAGGGTCCAGCTTGTTTGATTTCAATGCTTTCCTCATTCTTCATTCTGAACTACATTCTAGAGCTTCCTTTCTGTTACACATGGGCACACTGGTTAGACCTTAGCACATGCATTATTGAATGGTTATCGAAGAACTGAAACAGGCTCTGTACCCTCAGAGACAAAGAAAGAAGGTTTAATTTCTAGGAAGAGCTGAACAGGGAATTGATGATAGACTAGGGAACCAGTATGAAGATAATCGTAGACTCAACACTGCGCTTTCATGAGATAGGCAGAGCAGCATAGGAAACTGAGCAGTCACCAATGTAAACATCCAATCTTCTTAAAAGCTAAAGATCTGAAAGTGACCTATTTAACTGATCTGTTCTCTTCCCTACCTCACTTTTGTTAATGTGAACTATAACTTCAGAGCTATACTGAGGAGTAGAGAATTAAATCATCCTAAATGGCTCACAGCCCTGTGTGTGGGGCTGTAAAATGTAATAATAAATGTTATGAAGGGTTTTATGTACACAAATTCATAGAGTCTCTTTAAATATTTTTTTAAAACGCATGTTAAATGTGAAATAATTGGCTTCCCTCCCTTCTTTTCTCCCTCCCTCTTTCCCTCCCCTCTCCCTTCCTTCCTAGTAGTCAAGCCTTTATGATAGTCCTGGGAAAGCAGTAATCATAGAAGCAAGATAGAGTTCCTCATGCATTCACTGACAACTAGGGCCAAACAAACGGCCCATTTGCCTTAATTACCATGTATAAGATTGGACAACAGATGTTCTTCTGCATGTGGCTTGCTAATTTATCTCATTCTTTCTTTCCACTTATATGAGATACTCTGAAAAACATATAATTGAGTCTTTCATTTCTCTTCATAAGAAAACTCTACTATCTCCTATTAATATGTCATCTTTCAATATCAGAATTTAAGAACAACAGTTACCAACCATAACTTTTGTTAATGTACAAACATAAATCCCACACCGTATTCCACATACACATGAAAATATCAAAATGCATCTTTCTAAGAAAAACAGCAGGAGAACAAACAAACACAGCTGCTACCTCACTATCGTGCTCTCTAAGATTTTTTTTTAAAAAAAAAACAACACAATTTAAAAAGGTTATTTCATCTTCACTCATAAATTCTGACAAATTCAATATTCCTCTCTCCCATATTTGTGTACATTCAAACATTTCCCAAAGGTCTGAAAATATGCCCACATTTATGTTTAGAGCAATGGCGGTTTAAATGAGAATGACCCCATAGGCTCATATACTTGAATACTTTGTTTCCAATTGGTGGAACTGTTTGAAAGGATACGGAGGTGTGGCCTTGTTTGGTGAGAAGTGCCAGGGAGATGAGTCTGAGGTTTCAAAAGATTCACAGCCATTTTCAGTATCTCTGTTTCCTACTTGTAGATCAAAATGTCGGTTCTCAGCTGTTCCTACCACCATGCCTCTGCTCAACCATCAGAGACTCCAACTTACCACAACTATAACTGTCAAATAAAATGCTTTCTTTTATCAGATGCCTTGGTCATGATGCTTTATCACAACAACTGAAAAGTAACTAAGACAGGGCCATCATTTAAATGCCATGACTTGCTAACGAAATAAATGACGTCCACTTAAATTACTCAACGTAAAGCATGTTCTAGGAAACTTTTGAAATGAGGATCTATTTTTCTATTCTGTCAATGTGGTAGCAACAGTTTTAAAGTGACCTGGTCCACTATTGACTTGATTTCCTATTATACAGTACATCTGGGAACAGACTATTCAAATTGGCTTCAAATTTTAGGTTGACGTTTTTCTTGCTGTCCTGCTACTTATTTTAACTCATCTTAGTATTTTATGGTGTTAGATATTACTGTCTGCATAATGAGCACAGAGAGTTTTAAATGTAATGTCTCCTTACTCCTCATTAACGAAGCTACTAAACCTCACTTTTTGAGATGTATTTCAAAACAGATAATTGAACGGCTGAACAGTGTGGTACTTTAACTATATATGTAATATATTGCTGGACTATACACACCTAGAGAATATACTCTAAGTTTCTTATTTTGAAAAAATCATGAAAATAATATAAATGTGGTAATAAAAATCAAACAATATAAAAAATTATAGAGTACCTAGTAAGAATCTCCACTTTCTACTCTTAGGTCTATTCAGCCGAAATAACCATATTTAACTGTTTCTATTTTAGGCTCTCTTAGCCATTACTCCCATATTACTGAACATTATACCTATGGTCCACCATCTCAATTTATTGGTGCTATAACAGAAGGTGAAAAATGACCATAGTCACACTTTTTATGCCATCTCCTTTTGTCACAAATTTTACTCATTTGATTTTTATTCCTTTTTAATTCACTACTTTTATTCTCTCCCTCCCTCTCTCTTCCTCTCCCTCCCCCTCTGTGTGTGTGTGTGTGTGTGTGTGTGTGTGTGTGTGTGTGTGTGTGTGCATGTGCGTGAGCGCATGCGCACTCACATGTGATATGAAAGAGGAGACAGATGCATGCTGGTCCCTGAGACTTAGGTCAGTGAAGGATAGAAGCCTAGCAGACTTTCCTCTGTTATTCTCTGTCTTATTTACAGGAGACAGGATTTCTCACTGAATCTGAAGGTCACTACTTGGGTCAGGTTGGTTGGCTGAAAAGCCTCTGGTATCTACTTGTCTCTGCCCCTCAACACTGGGGTTATAGCCACAGAGGGCCATGTCTGCCTTTTAAGTGTTGGGATATCAGACTGAGGTCCTCCTTCCTGCCCGGGAGGCACCCTTACCCACTGGACCATCTTCCCAACTCCACTGCATTTATTTTCAGTTGCATGTCTAAACACAATATATTTACATTTTTATAAATATATAAATGTGATAATATAATATATGGTTTACTTAATGCAATTGTTTGTCCTTTTGTTTGTATTTTTGCCATTCTCCCTCCCTGATTCAGATAAGCTCTCCCAATTGCCATATACCTGCAGCATATTAAGAATCTTTCAACATTTTTATGATTATATATTATTAAGACCTATACTTTAACAAAGGGTTTCTGTTTTCCAAGATGAAAAAAAAAAAAGAAACTGAAACTATTTCCACAATAATGTAAACAAACTTAACAGTACTGAGCCATCTACTAAGTATGTCTGGTGATAAATTTTATGTTTTGTGTTTTTTAGAACAACTACAAAATCAGCACACAATTGTATAATCAGGCACACAAGTACATGCAGAGTAAATCTTTGCTTTGCACAGTTCCTATATAAACCACTTTCAGTTGTCACCCTTGAGTTAGAGCACAGTTGAAGCTAAGTTGCCATGCTGTGAACATAAAGTACCAATGCATAAAGTGCAGACATCATGGCCACTTGTCAGGCTACAAATCACCATGTAAATAACAAAGGTCCAACATGATCTGTGACCAATCGTTTCTTTCAAAACCTGTTGGTGACTGACCACTGTACGATTTCTATTCAGTCTATGCAGAGATAGTTAACATCGTACTTATGTTGTCTCCTTGTTCCCAGTCATAAACCTAGATGTTGTTTGCAGAAATTAAAGACAAGAGAGAGAAGTGGTCATGGTCAACAAATGCAACAAAGACACAAAAACAGATCATACTGGAACTGAAATTCAAGCAACCATGAACAGAATTTTAACAGAATATAGCTGACCAGGGCTATGCTAACATGCTAACTCTTGAATGGTGATTCAAGAGTCTAGACTTATGCAGCCAGAGGACTCTGATGAGGAAAGGAATTGTGACAAAAAAAAAAAAAAAAAAAAAAAGGCTGTCTAAGAGGCAGTGAAGTCAATACAAACCGTCATGGTAAAGGCATTCCTGAAGATAGTTCATACCATTGAACATGCAAAGGCTAAAAATGTCACAGCTGATCCAAATTTACAAAGAAGCATGACAGTTTGCTGAAACACAGAAAAACTCATTGTATGACATATGTTGTATGAGGAGAGGAAGACAGCTGTGGTTCATAGGTGCAACGACTTTTTCTAAGTTTGCATGAATAGGTTTTTACAACGATGTAAAAATTTGCCTGGATTCTTAATGTTTGGCATTTATGACATTCCAAATAAAATTTAGTTTACAATCTTTCTCTATATTACTTGTAATCAACAATTAGATTTCATAGTTCTGATTATGTATCTGACAGATCTCAGAACTGACACCAACCCCTATTATTCCTTAGCCATGACCCAGACATGGCCATCCCTGACAGCTCAGGCTGGGACCTCATCATAACTCCAGGTGGCAAGGCTGGCCACTGGCAACAAGCTACTTCTCTCCATACTCTGGTTTCCAGTTCCATCTCTCTTAATACTCAAGCTGCTCCACTACTCTTTCTCACTGTATTGTCTGCACGTTGTGGTGGCTTTCATTGGCGAAATGGTTGAGGGGCCCTTGGGTGACAGGCATGGTGGCAAGCGAGTGTCTACGGCCAGTCTATTCATGCACAGGAAAGGTCTGTGGATTGCATGGAGGCCTTCAGGTCTCTGTCTGTCTTCCTCCTCTCTCACTGGGCTGCATGGTGGTAGGGGAGGCTCTGTGTGTCTGCTGCCCCATGGCCCATGCGGGAGTAGTTCCCTACACCACGTGACATGGCCTGATGCAGGTGTCTGTGTTCCTCCTCACACACTGTGCTACTTGGATTTGATTTGATTTTTATTTTTATTTTATTTTTTAGGGATAAAACACCTTTGGCCACCAAGCCAGGCATCAAGCTAGGATGAACAAAGGATTGCCATCTGACCTGTTCCTTATGGATAAAAGAACACCACCACCATCAAGGTGTCTCTTTGCCCATTGCCAGGAGGGTGATGTCCCATTTATTAGTTGTTGATGTTAGTGCCTGGACTATTGGTATTCTGTTCAAAAAGCTGCTTCTGGTGGTAATGAGTTCAAGACTATTCTTCTATCAGATTCAGTGTTTCTGGTTGAATGTTGAGGTCTTTGATTCACTTGGACTTGAGTTTTGTTCAGGGTGACAGACGTGCATCTGTCTGCATCCAGTTAGACCAGCACCATTTGATGAAGATGCTTTCTTTTATCTATTGTATATTTCTGGCTCTTTATTAAAATCAGGTGTCCAAAGGTGTGTGGACTTACATCTGTGTCTTCAATTAAGTTCCATTGATCAACCTGTTTGCTTTATGTCAATATCATGTGGTTTTTATTATTATTGCTTTATAGTACATCTTGAAATCAGGAATGGTGATACGTCTAGATACTCTTTTATTATATAGGATTGTTTTACTTTTCCCATTTTTTTCTGTTTGTTTGTTGATTGATTTATTTTTCCATATGAAGTTGAGAATTGATCTTTCAAGGAGGGCTTAGGGGAGGATGTAAGGATGTTCTTGTGAAGGAAAACAAGAAATAGAATAGATTTCTCTGGGGGCTGGTGGGGATACAAACAGGAGGGATCAGGTGAAGGGAGGAGAGAATACTGGGATAGATGGCTGGAATTGGGGGGCATTTCAAGGGTAAGGTAGAAACTTACTGCAGTGAAAACTCCATGGACTCTATGAGAGTGACACTAGCAAAGACCTACTAATGGTGGGCACAGAGCCTGAACCCTCTGTAACCAGGCAAGGACACAAGTGGATGGATTGGGACACCAACTCAGCTGCAAAAACTCCCATCAATAGTTTGTCATGCCTCCATGATGTGTAGGGACCAATGTCTACCACAATTGTCATCAGAGAGACTAAAGACTTCTTTCAGCAACTGATAAGAGCAGATGCAGAGTCCTACGGCCAAATATTAAGCAGAGCTCAGGGAGTCCTGCACAGGAGGAGGAGGGGGCAGAGGACAAGGAGGAGAAAGAAGAGAAGAGGAGGAGGAATTAGAAGAGAAGGAGGGATCTAGGACACCACAAGAACACAGTCCACAGAATCAACTGAACTGGACTCAAGTAGGCTCATAGAATCCTAGGGTAGCTGTTTGGGTCTGACCCAGGTCTTCTGCATATATGTTATAGTTGTGTGGCTTGGTGTTCTTGTGGGATTCCTAAATGCAGAGGCAGGAGCTGTCTGTGACTCTTTTGGCTACGTTTGAGACCCCTTTTCTCCTACTGGTTTGCCTTGTCCAGCCTTGATGCGAGAGTATGTGCCTGGTTGTATTATAGCTTGTTATGTCATATTTGGTTGCTGTCCCTGAAAGGTCTGCTGAGGAGATCTTTCTGAGGAAATGTGAAGGAAGAATGTATCTGGGAGAAAGGGGAGTTGGAGGCAGAGACTAGGGGTGGGTGGAGTAAGAGGAAATTGCAGTTGGGATGTAATAAATGAGAGAAGAATAAATAAAAGGGAAAAACTAATTCTTTATGGAAATCAACTTGTATGTCTTTAAGTGATTTTTTAAAAGAACAATAGTTTTACATTTCATTGTATTGATATATAATAAAACATACTGAACCATTAACTTGATAACAAGCATTAAAATGCTTGTGTATATCCCAAAGATCATTGTTTCAATAAACATATAGTACACACTTTTTAAAGCACTGATTGATGCTTATATATGACACAGATTCCCAGAAGCTGAATGGCTAGGTAGTAAGAATATATATATTCCTACTAGATATCACCAGATAGATTTCCCAAAGGATGTAACAATAAACATTTACTTATTTACTTCCTTGTCAGTAAGTAGTGATGTAAGTATAATAAAGTAAGAAAATTCCTTACAAGAATGTGTGTGTGTGTGTGTGTGTGTGTGTGTGTGTGTGTCTCCTATAGCTAAGATTGACCACAGACTTGCTATGTAGTCCAGGATGGCTTTGAACTTCTGAGTTCCCTTTCTCTACCATCTGAGTACTGGGAATACAGTAATGTTGTACTACATCCAGCCCAAAAAATCTTAAATTGTTTTCAGACTGATAGAATCAAATTATATTTCATTGATAATGCAATTGATTATTGTTGCATATTAGATCATTTGAATATGATCTTTTTGATCATTAGATTTGGGTTTTTTGTCACTGATTTTATATTTATTGATCATTTTAAATAGCCAAAAAATGTGAATAAGAAAATTTTTTATGGAGCCAGAACTTGCTTTACCATGTAGTATAACATGGATTCATCCCATTAGTAAGATATTAGTATAGATAGAGTAAAACTGATTTTAGAACAGAATAATCTCCAAAAATAAATCCAAATGAATGTGTGTCTTAGTTTCTGTTCTATTACTGTGAAGAAACACCATAACCAAGACAGATTATAAAGGAAGCATTTAATTGTGGGCTTATTTGCAGTTTCAATGGGGTTAGTGTAGGAACCTCACTCCCAGGAGCATGGCAGAAGACAAGACAGGCATGCTGTTGGAGAAGTAGCTGAGAGCCCACATGTCTCCACACTGCAGGTAGAGAGGGAGAGCCAGACTAAACCTGATCTGGGTTTTTGAAACCTCAAACCCATCCCCAGTGATACACCTCTTCCAACAAGGCTACGCCTTCCAATTCTTCCCAAACACTTTCATCAAATGAGGACCACTCTCACTGAAATGTCCCAAAGGAGCTCTTCTTGTTGAATTCACCACATATATGAAACATAGGTTATTGATAAATTTTCTTGCCAAAACTGATCACATGAGAGAAGTAATACTCATATTTTAGACAAAAAGTAAATTTCATATAAGTTAAAGCTATAAATATAAAGCAAAAAACATTGCTACCTGAGAATATGGAATACTATATGTAGACAAAATGGGTAGGAAAAATAAAGTTTCTGAAAATGAGACCGTCTATTTGGCTGTGAAAAATTAAAACAATACTAATATTAAAATACAATACAAAGCACATATGATAATGTTTACTTGAAAAGTCAATAGGTAAATTATATATTTACGTGTTATAGATAAACAAATTTTTTGTCATTTATTGCTATAGAATAAATTACATATTTATTCATAATAAGTAAAGAAAACCACGATTAAGTGATAGGAAAATTAACCACCTCACAGTTGATGGTTATTTGGAATCTGAGTGTGGCTTAGCTATATGTCTTTAATACAAGATTTTTCCTAAAACTGCAATGAAATTCTGACCTGGAATGTTGCAGCCTGAGCTGCCCCACGTTTGGGGGCCAAAAATGTCATGGACCACTCTGTCAGTGTTGGAACCTGCCGTGCCAAAAGCCTTGGGGGCTAAGTTGTTAGAGCCCACACTGCCCCAAGCTGCTCTGGTCCTCGGGTCGGGGTTCAGCAAGAGAGAAAGTGAGGATGGACTCGAGGAATGGAGACCAGACAGAGTGTGATTCAATCCCGTTTATTCTTCAGTCTCTCTTCCTAGTCCAAATCCCAAGTCTTGAGTTCCTAATCCCTAGTTCCTAGTCCCTAGTTCCTAGTCCCTAGTTTCTAGTCCCTAGTTCCTAGTCCCTAGTGCCTCCAAGTTCCAAGTTCTTTCTCCAAGTGCTAAGTGCCCACTACCTAATAATTCTTCGTCCAAGTTCTCTAGTCCAAGTGTCTTCTTCCTCAATGCCTAATTCCTACTCCAAGTTGTACTCTCTAACCTAATTCCTAGTTCCAAGTTGTACTAAACTCTTGTGTCTGCTTCTTGCCTTTTATATGTCTCACTTCTAAGCCATGCCTCTAAGTCACGCCTTTAAGTCATGCCCTTAGGCCTTGTCTCTAAATCTGATCTTTAAGTCACGCCCTTAAGTTTTGGCTCTAAATCACAGCTTTAAGTCTCACACACCCAAGGGAAGATCCTGGGTGTCTAAGAAAAGATGTTATCAGAGTGTGCTCAGCTGTTGTAGGCTAATGTAATCAAATCTTTTGTCAGGGTATATGGCTCAAGATGGCTGCAAGAATGATAGCCGCCTTCTGTCGGCTCCCCACACTGGAAGCTCACCTCTGGCAAGCAGGACCACTTGTAAGCCTTTCTATAGAATAGTCTCACAAAACCAGCTAAGTGACCTAAGAGAAAGCAAGATACATTTCTCAAGGATGCCTTTTACGTGTTGGTCTCAAATGGCATCTTAATTTTTCTGTATCCTGTTTCTGGTTAGATAATAAATACTCAAAGTGAGAGGATTTTCTAAAGATGTGATCTTTGAGGCCACCTGAAAAGCTGCTGACCGTGGTGCTAATTTCATAATTTCAAATAATGTATACAATTGAATAATATTTCCTATTTCAACATATTTGAATAGCATTTCTCAGATACCATTAAGATAGAGAAATTACTCCCTTCTGTGGCTGTCTTGGAATCTCCCACCTGTTATTTCTGTGAAGTAGACTGATGTGCACAACTTGTGGGAGAACATATCATTCAGCTTATAAGTATGATTGGAATTAAATATTCCAAGTCTTTCAGTTAAGTATGAAATTCGGGAATAGGCAAGAAGTCTCTTGATCCACCTTTACATTTGAGCAAGGGTTTACTCCATTGACTGCCGTACTCTGTAAACCTTAGCTCTGCTCTGGTAGATTATTCCACTTTAATTTGAGAATGTAGATGAAAAAACATGCAGAGCTGGCTGTAAATACTGCTTCTTGCAACCGACATAATGGTGGTCTCACTTCTTATCTCTTATTTCTAGGCCTAACAGTAGAGAATCTGATATTTTCCAAGACTTGGCAAAAAATACCCATGTTAACATCTGCTATAATCACTTCTGAGTGATTTTTTGGTCTTTAAATTTGTCCACTGCTGCTCACTCAGCAGTGTTTGCAACTGCAATCCATCATCTGTAAAGTTGTGGGGATTAGGACTTGGAATTTTTTTTTCAGAAGCCATTATTCTAGCTACCATCGAGATCACTGTCTGTCTTGGTCTATATATTTGGTTTCTAGTAACATGATAGTAAAGGCAAAGTAAGTAATAAAGAAGTGAGATTCATTCTGGCTCACATGTCTAGAGGTCTAAAACCTCTAAAGCCAAAACCTTTGATGGCTTTCTTGCTACAGAGTTCTGGCAACACCAGTGCCACACGATAAGAGATGGACAGACAGCACTTGTTTCTAACTTCTGGTCTCCCTATAAAGCCACCATTCAACCCTGGTAGCCCCACTCTGATCTGATTTATCCATCTTTAATAACCTTCCAGAAGCACCACCTTGAAACACACAGAGGATTAAGGGTCCATACGCTTGATGCCCCACAAGGAGAATTAAACTCAACACTGATGTGTAACAAACCATACAGCAATATCCACACCTGTTCACTAGAAAAGACAATTGTTTAATCCTGCTTATTTAGGATGAGAATATAAAAAAAGTAAGAAGGATTTCAGAAAGGCTATGAAGAGAGTGAGAAAATATACTTGGCTAAAAAGAGAAAGGCAATTAAGAATTTAGGTGGTAATAAAAAAAAAAGCTTGTGTGAATTTGTGAGCAGTACTTGGAATTCCAACCCCCCCCCCAGACCTCATGCATGCAAGGCAAGTGTTCTACCTTTGAGCTACACCCCTAGTCCCAGAAACATATCTTAGTCAAAGATGTGCAATCAATAGCTGGTAACCAAACACTCTGTTTTTGATCATTCTTATACTGAACTAAAATATCCCTAAAGCAGAACTGTTATTTATAAACCAAGGCAGATTAATAATAGTAACTGACTCATTGAGGTTAGGAAATTTTCATAATTAATAGTTTATAAGAACCATAATTAATTCTGAGATTCCAAAATATGTTTCCTTAGAGAGTCTATATATGTAATGAAGATTATGGAATAACTTGCTGCTGTATGAGGAAATAATCATTAGTTTTACAATATTTAACATTCCCCTAGAATCAGAAAACAAAACCATAAAAATTCTTGTTGTCACATATAATCCTTGAAGTATAATAATGCCAAATCCTATGTTCTATGTAATAGTGAATTAATCTTTCCATTTTGAAAAAATACTGTCCAGTTTTCATGGTGTAGGAAAAAACATAAAAATGTTTCTTCACTATTTCTATAAAGGCATTTGCGTGATACAATGTATTAGTATAAGCAAATAAATTTGTAAATCTCAGACTATTCAAACTGCATCAGTAACTCATAGTACAACTGCTTATAATGCCAAGCAAAGGAAAGCTACGCAATAGGTTCAAATTATTAATTAAAAGTTAGTGGTCAATGGTACACTACCATGCAGACAGAAGTAAATGAATGTACTCTGTATTTTACTAATGAACTTGTAACTACAATGTATCTTCAATGGTAAGTTGTCTATATATGGTACTAACTGAGGTAGTATATTGCCAAGAAATTTACTTCTATTCTACTTAAATGTCCACAGAAACATTGAAAGCTGTTCTAAATATAAATTTTCCAGTATGTCTTCTGGATTGGAAAACTCTTTGTGATCAAAATAATAAATAAAATATAACTAATTAGTTTAAAATATTTCTTGATGCTTTTATTTACTGTTCCCTGGTGTAAAAATTATGTAAATTTCAAATTGCTTCAGGAATGCTAATTTTATTTAATAAAATTCTTCATTTGATTTCTTTGCTCAAAATGGAATTTCTTAATATCATTTTTTAATGACTGTAATATCATCTTGACACCAAATGATGGTTATGGGTTTATGAGCATTTTTATAATGCCAGGATTTTAATATTTTAATTGTGAATTCTTAATAACATGAATTCATTTTTCTGTCCGAACTCTGGCATCTTCCTTTTAACAAGAGAATGTAGAGCTTTATGTTAAGCAGAACAGAGTTGGTATTTATGCTCTTTGAAATCACCATTTGTTACATTTTGTGTCAGGTAAATTGAGAAAACCTTTGATTTCTTGTAGTACTTTATCAGGAAGATAATAATGTTAAAGACTCCATCCGTTTCTTTCTTTTTTAAATAATTTATTTTATGTATATGAGTGCACTGTCGCTGTCTTCAGACACACCAGAAGAGGACATTGTATCCCATTACAGATGGTTGTGAGCCACCATGTGGTTGCTGGGAATTGGACTCAGGACCTCTGGGAGAACAGTTGGTGCTCTTAACCACTGAGCCATCTCTCTAGCCCATCCATTTCTTTCTAATTGTGTGTTTCTTAAAGACCTCTCCTGTTCAGTCTAAAAGATGGTAAGATGTCTGTGATAAATCTTCTCCTCCAGGGTCTCATATGTTAGTGCTTCCACCACAGTGGACAGTTACCTTATGGCTACCAAGCTCCTTTTCCCTAACTACAACCACTGTGCATATATTTTTGCCACTTCTGTTTGTGAGTTGTCTTATCATCATAAAAGCTGATAAACACAAAATTTGTCAGTGTGTGTGTCTGTGTATGTGTGTGTGTTTTAGTGGTGGCGGTGCTGTTTATTGTGATCTGGATGCATTCTCCAACTAAATATGGGGTTGTGAAATGATCTGAGAAGTAGGAAGGTTAAAAAAAGAGGTTGTAAGAGAGAGATTAGAGGGGCCTCACGTCATTAACTTCAACAACTCAGAAGTGAGAAAGAAGAATAAGAAACACTACCTGTGGGGAGCCGACAGAAGGCTGCTATCATCCTTGCAGCCATCTCGAGCCATATACCCTGACAAGAGACTTGACTACAATAGCCTACAACAGCTGAGCACACTCTGATAACATCTAGATTTAGATACCCAGGGTTTTCCCTTGGGTTTGTGAGATTTAAAGGTGTGTGACTTAAGGGCGTGACTTAGAGATCAGATTTAGAGACAAGACCTAAGGGTGTGACTTAAAGCTGTGACTTAAAGGCATGGCTTAAAAGTGAGACATATAAAAGGTGAGAGGCAGAGAGAAGAAATTATTATTATTATTAGGTATTAGGCACTTGGCACTTGGAGGAAGAAGTTGGAATTAGACAGTAGGCACTTGAAACCCTTGGAGGCACTAGGGACTAGGAACTAGGGACTAGGAACCCAAGACTAGGGACCTGGAGAGAAGAAGAGAGACTGAAGAATAAACGGGAAGAGACTAAAGAATGAAACACTCTGTCTGGTCTCCATTCCTCGTCCGTCCTCACTCTGTCTCTTGTTGAACCCCAACCCGTAGACCTGAGCAGCTTGGGGCAGTGTGGGCTCTAACAGTTTAGCCCCCAAGGCTTTTGGCAGTGCGGGTCCCAACACCAATAGAGTGGTCTAAGATACTTTGATCCCCAAACATGGGGTAGAGTGGTTTGCAACAACTACCCCTCCTGCTTCCCCACATGCAAGAATTTTGGCATGTCTTCTGTAGTACCATCTGTAGAATGTGTTTACATTTACTCAGCTCTTTTCATGCTATACTCTTGCTTCTTGTGTTATCGCTTTATAAATAAGAGCACTGGAAATAGATTGCTTATGAAACCTGTCCATTGCTATGACTAGAAAACAGTAATGTTATAACTAAATATCTTTAAAGGATACATTTGTTTTGTCCATTTAAGCAAGTTGCCTCAAGATAGTCAATATTAAGTAATTAATAATTAATTACTTAGTTAATTAAATAATCCTAAAAATCAATCATCATTGTTCTTAAGATAGTTTTAGGGGAACCTGAAAAGAGGATGAGCAGTGAAGAACACCAGTTACTTTTCCACAGAACCCTGGTTCAATTCCCAGCACCTATGTGGCAGCCAACAATCATCTATAACTAAATGTCTCAGGATTCAGATGCCCTCGTCTGGCCTCTGCTGGTGTTGCATACATGTGGGCACAGACGTACACATAGGCAAAACACCCAGACATGTAAAATGAAAACAATAAATCTTGTTTTCAGTGGTACATTTTAATTTTCAATTTCAACAGACTTAGTGCTTTAAAACAGGTAGAACTATAACTCTACCATTTCAAAAGGAACTTTAGGATCTTTTACTATAAAATACAAATGGGTTTGAGAATGTTAATGTGTTTAAAAATGATATGGACACAAAAATTCTCTACTCTGTAATGATTGCAATGACTTGACTGTATAGAAATGCATGAAGAGAGAACCACTCAAATAATCAAAATGCTAGGGAATATTTAAATCAATAGATAAAGAATTACTTGTTCTAGGAACTTTTCAGCAAAACAACATACCTTTTAACTGCTTTAAGAAGAAATTGTTATAGAGTGGTGTTTGAGTACATATCACTGAAGTCTTTCTTTTGAACAAATTAAATCTCTATGTGAAGTGAGAACAAGATGAGGGTACAGGATAAACACATCTGATAAGAAAGAAGGCTTCTGTTGGAAAGGTCTGTCTTGGGAGTACGCACAATAGTTTGCTAACGTAACGGATTAACACTAATCATCGGGGTGTTAACAAATACATCAAGGGAAGGAGGCACACAAAAGAGAAATACATTTGCTAGTCAGTGAGAACAGGCACGAAATTAATTATGTCTTTTAAATGACGATGTCACGAAACTCATTTGGAAAACTCTTTTCTGTAACATGAAAAATAAAAGGAAATTTGATCAATTTAAAAATCAGAAAGATCTGTGCAGCTGGGAGCATAACAAGGATCCTCTACTTTATGGTCACATTAGCCACAGAAGTTACTATAAGAGGAAGTGTAACAATGCAGGGCAGACTGGCTTCCTTGCACATGTGATTGTTAGCAGGTTGTATGTATCTTTAGAAAACACTCGCTGAAAAGAATTTTACAGAGCTGAAGAAAAAGGTCAAGCAAGGAAAGCAGAGAGAGTGGTCATCTGGGAGATACATTGTTAACTATTAACAAAGCAGTGGTTTCTCTACCACAGCACAAAAACCTCTCTGTATCAGAAATAAAGAGATTGCAAACAAAAACAAACAAACAAACAAAAACAAACAAACAAACAAAAAACCCGAATGGCAACACATTAGCAGGATTTAAAAGAATCCAGAATTATCTTTTTAATAGAATTATTCAGAAAATGTTTGGTATTTCAACATGAATGACATTTCTGTGCAGTCTTCTTGAACTTTTTGTTGGACGAAAAAAATGATTTTGATTTTGGTAGACTGTGGTCAAGATGAATCAAAGTGTTCTGAATGTCGGTAGTAAAGATTGTGAGATGAAAATGCTTCAGATATCTTTCATCCATACTACTTGACTCTATCAGGGAACACATAGTTCTTGTAGTCTCAACTTCTAACCAGGCTATTCTAGCAGAACCAAATTAAAGATCCCCAGAGTTCCAGATGCCTGACATTTTCAAACTGTCAATACACCATTTTTGAGCTAAAAGTTATTTTGCAAAAGGACACCCATTGCTTTTGCTTACAATCAGCTAACAATTCTTTAGTATGTGTATCTAGCTGATGAAGTAAATTCTACTTGGTAAAAGTAGATTAGGAAGAAAAAAACAGGACAAATTTATAAATGTATGAGTTCCTTATAGTTGCTGTGAAGTACCGAATAGAATCTCCAACTTATTTTCAGTAAGCATGCGCCTAGAATTTGAGTTACTAGGATGATACTTACAGAAGTATTTATTTGGAAAACTGTTTCTTCGCATTGGTTCATCAAGAATGTCTATGCATTACTAATGTATGAGCAACTACTGTGCTAAAACTGTGGAAAATAATAAATTACTAAGATCATGATGACAATTTCATCTTCAAAGAATACAACTCTGGAGAGTCATCTCAGCAGTTAAGAGCACTTGCTGTTCTTGCAGAGGACCTGTGTTCCTTTCTTAGGACCCACCTCAGGTGGCTACCAACCACCTGTAACTCCAGCTCTAGGAGATATAATGCCCTCTTCTGATTTCTGTAAGCACTACACACATGGTGCACATGCAGAAAACCCACACAGACATAAATAAAAAAACTGAAAAATACAACTAAAGTTTATATTTACAACGTATTACATCCCTGTTGATTTCAATAATCCATACAAACAAATTTTCACTTACAGTCAGTTTAATTAGCTAATAGAATTGACTCTTTTGTTTAGTCAAAATATCTGGTCTGAAAGATCAATGCAGATATTGTTCCAGGCTCTCCCTGGGTTATTTCTCGGGATACACTTTCCACAGGGGCTCAAGTTGTGTGTCTGCCTTGCAAAGTGTGTACCTTTCAACACACAAAAGGTAACTCTGGTATGCTCTGCAGTGATTTGATTCCTGTCATATGTCTGAATAGCAAGAGACTACATTGAAAGAAACTGTCTGGAGGTTAAGCGTTCCAAATTCTCTTGAAAATTCAAACAATTCTGCAAAGGACAGACTTAGCAAAAAGAGTAGCCTCAGAGGAATTGGTTTTTGAGAGGCTATTAGTTTGTAGAAGAAAAAAATGCCAAAAGTAAAATATAATCCATCAGTTGAGCCATGAACATTAAACAAGTGTGCTTTTGTGGGCACATGAGCCCATAAACATTAGTTACTGTACAGCTAGGGAAAGCCATTTTGCTATGCCTGATAACTTTTAAAGACCCTGGATCTTCAGCTAAATGAAGGTCCATTCATTTATTTATTATGAAATAAAGCCTGTTAGCGTGTGCCACTGAAATTCTACAATCCAAGCAGAGATCACCATTTGAAAATCAGATTGCGCACACAAATTAGAAGCTAAAGTAATAGCCAAAGCAGAAAAAAATATTAAGAAATATTTGACATACTTGAAACTTTATGGGCATAGAAACCACTACCAAAAAAAAAAAAAAAAAGCTAAATAAAAAGTGGAAAGTAGGTATGGTGAAATCGGTAATGACACATGACATATGGAGATGACAGAAAAGAGAGAGAAAGAATGTGATAAAAGAATCTGTAGAAGAAAAAGAAATGGCCAATAAATATAGAGAGGATAATTAATTTGATATAAAAGATAATATAAATTTGATATTATTTTTGACCTATAGAGTACATTAGACCTAAAAGGGTAACATCTGTGCTTGAGCACAAGGTAGACAAAGTAAGATGCTTATGCACAGTTTACATGAAGGTGAAAAATTATTTCTTGCTTCATCTACTAAAACTGTTCACCAGCATCTTTTCTAATGTAAAATGGGTGGGTTTTTTCCCTGAGATTTATTTTTTTATTATTGGATATTTTCTTTGTTTACATTTCAAATGTTATCCACTTTCCAGGTTCCCCCCCAATCTCATCCCCCCCTTATCTCATCCCCAATCCCCTGCTTCTATGAGGGTGTTCCCCCACCCACCCACTCACTCTTGCCTCTCTGACCTCGAATTACCCTACACTGGGGCATCGGGCCTTAATAAGACCAGGAGCCTCTCCTCTCATTGATGCCTGATAAGGCCATCCTCTGCTGCATATGTAGCTGGAGCAATGCATGGGTTTCCCCATGTGTACTCCTTGGTTGGTGATTTAGTCCCTGGGAGCTCTGGGGGTCTGGCTGGCTGATATTATTGTTCTTTCTTTGGGGTTGCAAACCCCTTCAGCCTTTTCAGTCCTTTCTCTAACTCCTCCATAATATGTGTATATATTTTTTAACGTAGCAAATCTCTTCCTGGAGCCTTCCCCTAAAGAAATGCATTTACAATGGATCAAACATGTATGCATAGGAATATCCTTTTCTTCATTTTCTGAAGAAGTGAAACAAAACAATGGCCTTAAAAAAATCTTCTCATCACATGGAACTGTGTAAATAAATTATGGAGAGGTCATTCACGAGAATGTTCTGTGACCATTAAAGTCAGGGTCTATATACCAGTTAGAAGAGGAAATGCAAAGAAAAGAAGAGGAGGGAGAATAACAAAGACAGTGTGAAAAAGTCAAAATAAAGTTATTTGTTTTATCTCATTGAAGTATCCTAAGGGAAAAGTTTGAATTGCAGTGATAATAACTAGGGCTCTGTCTCCACCAGTCACTCAATCAGGGCATACGTTAGCTGTGGGAGAGGATACTTATATTTGAGAGCAAATGTTTGTGAATAAAAATTTAAACTTAAATCAAGAAGCTTCAAGTTTGCAAGAGCTGGACTCTTTTTCAGAAGGAAAAAAAACACTTTTAAAAGTTTGACTTCATATATTAATGGTTGGAAGTGTCAAGAAAAAAATTATCTGGAAAGAATAGACTGGCCTGGCAATGGGCTTGTTTTTTTGTTTTTGTTTGTTTTGTTTTTTGGTTTTTTTTGTTTTTTGTTTTTTTTTGTTTGTTTTTTTTTTTCAGACAGACTAGAGAACACAGTGAACTGTTGGTGTTTGCCTCTGACACCTAATATATTCTTCTGTTTGCCCATTAGCTGATCATCAAAGCTGAGGTAGAGAAGATAACAGTAATTCAAGTGAGAATGGTTACAAAGCATCAACTGTATTTTCCTTCCCTTGAAAAAGACCAGGAACACAATGGCCGTTCCTGGCTCTTATTACATTAGGTTCCTCTTAGGGTAACTTAGCAGCATCTTTTGATTTTAGGACTTTTAACTTGATCACACAGTCAAAGTCAACTTATCAAATATAATAACATTCTTCTAGCATTCTTTTAGATCTCTTCCTCCCCCCCCCCCATGTGTACCTGTGGTGTGTGTGTGTGTGTGTGTGTGTGTGTGTGTGTGTGTGTGTGTGTGCCAGTGTTCATAGAAGCCAGAGCAGAGCCTCATATCCTTTGGAGCTGATGGTACAGATCGTCATGAGCTTTCCAGTGTAGGTGCTGGGGCCCAGGCAGAGCTCTGAACCACTGAGCCGCCTCTTTTGCTCCAAGTATGGCAACATTCACAGATTCTAGGAATGAGAATATAAACATCCTCAGGGGTTGTTATCCATCATAACCTGGAACCCTTTGGCTGTGGAATAGCAGAGACAATGTTAAATGTGTTGGCAAGTGATCTCAAAGCTAGAGCTGAGAATGTACAGTCGAGAGAGTACCGATAGAATAGTGGGCAGATGTGAAGCATGGAGTTTGGAATGGCCTGTGAGGAAGGAGGACACGGACAGCCAGATGTTGAATAACAACAGTTCCAGTTCTCCTTCCCAGATGTAACAAGAATGGAGACATTAACCAGAGAGAGATTCAGAGATCTTCTCACCCATCTGCTATTCATGCTGTTCCTAGTTGCTGTCCACTTACTAGAAATGATCTCAGGGGAGAAGAAAGGAGAAAAGGAAAATGTCAGGAAGTATTGAGGCTGGATGGACTCAGGAGAAACCAAGAAAGTATGAGAGTGACCAAGACACCCAGGAATCAGCCAACCTGTCTTTCTTAAGAGCTGTAGTTTTTTTAGAGTACATTAAAGGTGATTTTAGAAAATTGGGATTCATTCAATATTTTGAATCCATTTCATGAAATACACACATATGTTGATATGGAAAGATGTCTACGGTTAGAGGAGAGAAATATGATCTATGTTGTTATCCTAGTTGAATGGTTTTATTGAATTTACATGTATTTCTGTATAGAAACATGTCTTAATGTTCATGTTACTATTTATGCATGATTATCTCTTGGTAACTAAATGATAAGAGATTTAGGGGAACACTTTTTATGTCTATGGTGGTTTGAATATGGTTGGTCCATTAAGTGGCAATATTAGGGGGTATGTCCTTGTTGGAGTAGGTGTGGCCTTGTTGGAGGAAGTGTATCACTGTGGGTTGGGCTTTGAGATCCTTTTCCTAGCCATGTGGGAGGCAATCTGCTTCAGGCTTTCTTTGGGTGAAGATGTAGAATTCTTAGCTCTTCCACCCCCAATGGACTGAATCTCTGAACATCTAAGCCAGCTCCAATTAAATGCTGTCCTTTGTAAGAGTTACCTTGGTCATGGTGTCTCTTCTCAGCAATGGTGGCCCTAATTAAGACAATGTCTATCCAACTTGAGATTTGCGTAATTGTGTGTATAGTATTTAAGTAATCAATACAAATGAAGTCATTTTCGTCTTGAGAAAAAATGTTATGGAAAAAAGAAACCATTATTACTTTATAAAGTGAGATGGAACAGACTCCCCCACCCCCCAAAAAAAACCCTAAATAGCTATTACTACCCTCTTCTTCAATTTAATCAACTTTATCATGTATCAGTTTCCAGTTTACTAGTCATTAAGCCTTGAGTAAGCTACACTTAATGGCAGGGACTCATCTGAAAATTGTGGGAAATAATATACTTGCTCTCACATGGAATTTATTTAGCTTGATATTCGCTATGTCATCACAATATTTTTATCCCATTTTATAAAAGCAAATATAGAGAATATATAATCTACCTCCTTGAAAACACCATAATGGACATTTGAGAAATCCCTACAATATATTGAAGAAGACATGCTTGCAGTGCCCAACACATATGCAGATGCCAAGTGTCAGCTTGTAACACAATATCCTGGTAACTAGTTTTAATGCAAACACCAGGCACTAAGATTCATAAATTTACAAAGATTTGTGTGTTCTTTGCCTTAAATTGAACACAAATTTTTAACTTAATTATGCAATTTATACATACAACTTGAGAAATTTGGAGCAGGAAGATGAGCCAACTATAATCCTCTGTAATGCTAAATTTCCTAGAACACCTCTACCTTGGAACACTCAACCCTAAATGAGATGTCTCCATCAAATCCCACAATTCAGGGATCAGGGAACACTGCAGAGGAGGAGGCAGAAAGAGTTTAAAAGACACAGAGGACAGAAGACACCAAAACAAAACAAACAAACAAACAAACAAAAAAAAACAAGGTCCTCTATAGCAACAGGATTGATGCACATATAAACGTATAAACTGCAACAGTAGCCACAGTACCTGCACAACTCTGCCCCAGATGGGGTTCTAGAAATGAGAGGAGAAGCAGACACATACCCCCAACCCTAACTCAGAAGCTACGTCCCATTGATAGCCATCGTAAATGAAAACTTAGTTTCCTCCAAGGGAGTCTCAGTGGGGAAACAGCTCCTTTTAAGGATAGGCTGCATGCCCAGCACTAGATGGGCGATGGAAATGAGCTCAGTAACATCTGTTGGAGGTTCCTTGTCTCATAATATTGGGTCAGGGCTTTTTCTCTTTTATTTTTTTTAATTTGTCTTATTTTTTATTTTTATTTATCCTACAGGTTCATTGTTTATATGGAATGGTTTCCAGATTAGTGTTGTGTGGGATTCCTAAGTATATGTATCAGTGGGTCCCTGCATCTATATCAGTTTCTTATGCCTTCTCTTGGGTTCTTTTCCTTCTGCTTGTCTGATTTCTTCTATTAGACTATGTTGGGTTTTATCATATTATATTTTATTACTATCCCTTAAAAGCCTGTCATTTTTCTGATGAGAGACAAACAGAAAGAGAATGGCTCTTGATACGAGGGATGTGGGAAGGGACTTGGAAGATTAGAAAGAGGGGAAACTGAAATCACATTATTTATGCAGGGAAAAAAAGCTATTTTTAATAAAAAGAAATAATTCCAAAAAGAAAACCTAGTATTACTTCATACATATTAAGAACTATCAAGGCTTACAAGGAAGGTGCTTGAATGCTTATACCTTATGTAATGTACTAACATATTATATAATATTCCTAGCAAGTCTGTGCTTTGTAATCAAGTACATTGTTACTTCTGCAAGATAATTCATGAATATTCATACTATGAAAGATCAAGAAAGTCTTAAAGAGCTTTTCTCAGTGCTGGCTGCGCTGGCAAATGAATCCGAAGCAAACGGAGAGAGAACTTTGTAGTTCAATTAAACTTCACAATAGGAAAAGAGGTGTTTTCTTTTTCCTCAAGTTGTTTGCAGGTTTTTAATTGGTTCTTCTTTTTCCAGCTCTTGCTTGTGTTGAGAAGGGCCCAGATGTAGAAGGAGATAATGTGAAGGCCAAGCCTTGACTCTTACCCATGTCTTCATTAGGAAGGGCAATAAGAAAGTTGTCTATGGGGAGGAAAAGTCTTCCCTCATGGCAACAGGTGCACTCCCTTGTTGAGTAGCAGTCATCCGTGTGACTGGATTTAAAGAGTGAGTAATGGTTTCCTAAGCTAAGGCTTCTAGATGGCTCTAGGTTGTGTGAAAACCTCACCCTTAACCCCCGGGTTCCTGTTAGTGGGAATGCTTATTACCCAGCTGAAGTTGGAATGACCTAATTGTCACCATTGAGATGTTAATATACTTAGGACTGTAGATGGTTTCATAATTTCAATGATTATGTGTGTAGGGTGCATAAAGGATACATTTTTTCCTGAACCTTCAATTTTTCTACCAGTAATAGAGTAAGCATAACTAGTGAAATGTTAGAGGAAAGTTTTTAGGCTGAGAGTCAAACTTTCTTCTTTTTTTAAAAAAAGCAGGTGTCTAGATATTGACATCAATAATCATCAGTGTATTTCCATGGAAGCGACATGATAGAATACAAAAATATTTTAACTCCTTCCTCTTCCCAGCCTTCAAGCTACTCTATCAACATAGACCCAGTTATGATTAAAGAGAATAGATGAATTCATTAGTCTATGAGGAAGAAGTCACAAGTGTAAGTTAGAGAGAACAAACATTTGAGAGGCATTCTTAAGACTCATTAAAAAAAAAAAAAAAAAAGGGCCTGACCTAGGAATGAAAACACTGAGACCCAAAAAGGTAGCGTCTACAAGGACCATGTACACATAAATGAGAGAGCCTAAAGCTTTTTCTTGTGCCAATAAATGGAAAAAATGACAATTCAGGAGGGAAAAAATTTTACTTTATGTATAATATAGGAAAATTAAGTGATAGCTAAACTTAAATCCTCCCCCTACTTTGCCCACCATGTGTGCACAAGTGTGTGTGTGTGTGTGTGTGTGTGTGTGTGTGTGTGTGTGTATACTCTTTGTACATCATAACAGTATAGATTCTTTGTATTGGTAACACATATGCACATCAGAAGATGGGAGATAAATACAACCAAAATTCAAGGACCTTTACCTCAATGCATTCTTAGGGATCTAATAGCTTGCAGAGATATTCCCTCTAAGGTAACAGATAAGTTATTGCACCTGGCCCCTTCTGCCACCAAGAAAGTAGCAAAAAGTTTAGTTAGTCTTAGTTAGGCTTTTATTGCTGTGAAGAGATACCATACCAAGGCAACTCTTATCAGGGACAACATTTAATTGGGACTAGCTTACAGTTTCCATTATTGCCATGGCAAGAAGCATGGCAGCATGAAGGCAGACATGATGAGGGAGGAGCTGAAAGTTCTGCATCTTGATTCAAATGCAACCAAGAGACACTGGGCAGAGCTCAGGCATAGATATTGCCTCAAAGCCCTGCCTCCACATTGACACACTTCCTTTCACAAAACCACACCTCCTCCAATAAGGCCACAGCGCCAAATAGTGCCACTTCTGATGGGCCAAGCATTTTCTTTTCTCTTCTCTTCTCTTCTCTTCTCTTCTCTTCTCTTCTCTTCTTTTCTTTTTTTCCTTCCTTCCTTCCTTCCTTCCTTCCTTCCTTCCTTCCTTCTTTCCTCTCTTTTTCCCTCTCTCTCCCTCTTTCTTTCTTTCTTTCTTTCTTTCTTTCGCTTTTATACCATTTTAATTACATGCAAGTATTAAGGTCAGTTCTAGGTTGAGGAACTAGCAATACAATAGATGTACATAGTCAAGGAACAAACAAGACAATAAACACAAATAGTCAAAGAACAAGCAAGGCAATAAACAAAGTCCTATGATCACTCATGTGAGCACAGTTTCTAAGGGTTTATCAGGATGACCAAAATATCTGAGCCTACTTCCTTGTCCCAGCCCAAAGTCATTTTCATGCGTGAAGCCTACTTCTTTGTTTTCTTTGTTCTAGCCTAAAATTTAGATTCCTGTCTGAAATTACTTCTTTGTTCTAGCCTAATGTCAGATTCTTGCCAAGCAGCCCATTTTTTTGTTCATGGTTCATGTCAGTTTCCTGCGAAGAAGCTCCAGAAGCTCTCCACATCTCCCCCTTTTTTGTTTCATAAACAAGACTGAGCCTGTCTTAGGTCATTTTGACAAGAATGCCTTCCTTACTGGTCATGGAATATGAATTATCAAAACAATGCACTTCTGTCTTAGGTTGATAAGGCTCAGTGCAGAATCTTGTCCTTGGCTTGCCAGCCTGTTAAATTAATAACTCTGTCTGGGAGTCCATTTTCAGTTTCAAGTTGTGTACTTTGGCTGCCAATATGTTGATGTTGTTAAAAACAAGCTTTCACACAATGGGCAGGAATAAAAGTATCCCCAGGAAAAAAAGGGCTAGCATGATCAAGCTATATATGCTATTCTTAAAGCTGGGCCAAGTGTTTTTAAACCACCGCAGTGGGTCTTTTTGGATTCTGGAAACAGCACATTCCTCACTTGGGTATGTTACTCCAACACATATACCAAGTGACCTGGAAGGTACTGACTTTATGGGGGGACTAGAGCAGGAGAAAGCTCTTCAACAGGTCCAGGCTGCTACATTGCTTGGATCATATGATGCAGCAGACCCTATTTTAGGCTTATATTTTTTTAAAACCTATTTTAATAAGGGTTCTCAAATTCTTCAACCTCCTTTCTAGCCCACTGCCCAAAATTAGGGAGAAAAGATGATAAATAGGACAAGGAAGTGTAGACCTGTTTAGAAGTAGTTCTTTGGGGGCAATTCCAATCTCTGTTGTCAGGATACCAGCAGTCCAGTTCAGTAGTGTTAGGATATCAGCAGTCTAGTTCAAAAGTGTCATCAAACACAAATCATCAGAAACCAACAGGCCTCTGTCAGAGTGATCAGAATCAGCCCCATGGACACCAGGAGAAATTCTCTGCCATGCCTCGCTCAATGAAGCAAAGATCAGAAGAAACAGGAGACCAAGGTTAGCTGTGCAAGCATCCTGTCACTTTCCATTAAGTTCTATTTATACACTCTCCAAACATCATGTGTCCTCACACAGGTTTTGCCTCACATAACACCACGTAAGTCTGCCTCAGCAAAACACCACATGGGTCTGTGTCATATCACACAACCAGAAACTCTACTTCATCCAGTGGTACTTGAAGTATCAATGGGAAATGGGGATGCTGTTTGAAGTCTTTGTCAGGTCCCTGTAAGTAAATTTCAGAAGAGTCCTTTGGGATTTTGGAGCAAGGTTCTACCATCATTTGCAGACAACTATTCTCCCTTTAAAAGACAGCTCTTGGCCTGCTATTGGGCCTTAGTGAAAACTGAACAATTGACAATAGGCCACCAAGTTACCATGTGACCTGAATTACCTATCATGAGTTGGCTGTTATTGGACCCACCAAGTTATAAAATAGAAAAGGGGGGGCATGTTCCAGGCCCAGCAACTAGCAGAAATTGGCAGCTTCCACTACATGGATCTGGCATTAGAGTAAAAATTAGAAAAAGTTATTGGGACAATTGATTCTGGTTAACTGGAACTGAGAAATTAGTGGTGATTAATTAGAGACCAGCATCACTGAGGTGAAATCTTCTGGGAAGTGTTTTCTGAGGGCACAAAGCAATTGTGTTCCAGAGATAGATCTTATGCTGGTAACCAGACTTGGTAATATGTAAGAATCACATAGGTGGTACTGGTTTTGGAGGCATGAAAGGGTCATGAACAGCAACTGAGGCTTGACACCATAAGAGGCCAGGGAAGACCATTGGTGAAGATGCAGCCTCAATGGCAATTGATGTCTCAGGACTGAAGGGGTCATGAAAGAAGTTGAGGCTTGGCACCATGAAAATGTCTATGAAAGGCTATTGATGAACATGAAGCATAGTTTCAGTGGAAGAACCTAGTGTATTGGAGATGCCAATACCATGGGATGACCACCAAGAACACCAGCAGCAATAGAATAGAGTTAGTCAAAGCCTAGAGTGCTACAGTGAACAGAGCTGGTGAAATGACCCAAGCCCTTTGGAGAAACCCAAAAGATCATGTGGGATCCTAGATATTGGAAAAAGAAGCTGTGAATTTGAAGTTGCCTTGGAAACTCCAAGATGTTAGAGATGCCAGGTAGCCATGAGCTACCTGCTGAGGAAAGCTGCTAACAGGGAATGGAACTAGCCCAAGAGAAAGAATTGTGTTGCAGTCAACAAAGCTGAAAATAGTTGAACATCATACATGGAGATACAGAATTCGGAATTGGCTCAGCTGCTTTTGCTTTTGCTTTGGTATCTCCTCACTGTGATATTTTGGAATGGTAATATATATCCTGTGGTGTCGGAAATATGTGATCTGCTTTTTGATTTTGATTTTATAGGGGATTACAGTTAAAAGATTGCATGAATCTCAGAACTTAATTTGAACCTTTCAAACATTATTGAGATTATTAAAGTCATGTTACAGCTGCAAGCCTATGGGTGACCAAGAAATAGAATATGGTAGCTTGAATAGGTTTGGTCTTCATTGATTCATGTTTTTGAATGGTTGGCCATAGGGAATGGCACTACTAGGGGGCCTCCTGTGCTCAGGCTCTCACCAGTTTAAAACGAGAGGATCTTTCTGGCTGCCGTTGGAAGCCAGTCTCCTTCTGGCTGGCTGCCTTCAGATCAAAATGTGTAACTCTTGGGTCCTCCAGCACCATGTCTGTCTTCACATTGCCATGATTCCTGCCATGATGATAATGGACAGAAACTCTGAAATTATAAGCCAGCCCCAATGAAACATTTCCTTTATAAGAGATTTCTTGGTTATGTTGTCTCTTCACAATGGTAAAACTCTAACTAAGACAACAAAAATGGTGATAATTTGAGAGCAGGAGAAATGAAATAAAATAAAGGAAGGGGCCAAGAGCAATGAAAACATGGTCTTCTTTCAGTCCTCCATAGAAGTAACATGACAATGTTTCTTTCGGTCTAGCAGTTGCAAAACTGTGCAACACTTTCTCAATATAACAAGGAAGCAGAAGATAAAAGTCTCCAAACACAAATGGAGCTTTTTATAGTTTTATGCACTGTGATAGGCCTGTGGAAATGATATGCTAGTTAAAAATCTCAAATTAGAATTTATGCTAATTCATCTTCTTAGCTGAATGCTTAGAGAACTTGTCAAATGTTTCCTTAGAATACTGGATGTTGGTTAGCATAGAGAGCAACATTTTTAAATTAATTTTTAATCTATATTTTTGTATCTTTCTGTGATAAAAATTTATGATAAGTTCAATTGCATCTTGAACATAGTGTATAAGCATAATATTCAGTAAGTCAAACTCACCTATTGGATCTACAAGCAAGATAACTAAGAGAATGGGAAAATTCAATATGGAACTGATTTGTCTTATCTCTCTGTATCTATATCTGTATCTATATCTGTAACTCTAACTATTTTTATCTATGTATACATATATATCACTTTGCTATATATTTATTCCTAGCTTTATGCAAAAACAAATTTTGAAGAAAATTAATTTTCAAAAATTAGTCTATGAGAGGGAGGGAGGAGGGGAAGCAAGATGGCTGCAGATGTTTGAGTGTCTCCAGCATTCACAGGTAATTATTCATATCAAGGTTAGATAATTTGGGTTAACAATTCCAATTGTGTAGTCATCTTGTGTATTGAGTATTTGCTGATCTATAAATCTATTTGGCCAATCTTTAAAAAAATTAGTCTATACACCAAGAAACATGAATCTATTCTAATTATATTTATTACTTCTGTTCCCCCTCTTAAACCTGAAATAAATTTGTATACCATCAGAATAAAAGTTGGGAAAAATTCTTATAAACAGAACTATCTTTAAAATCTGACTTTTTCTTCTCTGTGCCCAAGATATATAAATATTTCTAAGCAATGAAAATTTCTAGATTAAATTACAATGGTCTGAAGGTTACTATTATAAAGAGCTCATTAAAATTGATAAGAAAAACATTGAGACGCCAATATGGAAATGAACAAAGGACGTGACCATCAGTACATAGGAGTGAAGATAATTAGCAAGGAACATATGGGGAAATGTTTAACCTTGTTAGACACAAGAGAAAAACAGGCTAAACTAATTGTGTCAATATCATACGCTATTTAAATGTGTAAGAGAAATTATTTTATAATAGGTTTTACCAAATATTTAAGAATAATTGAAATTGATCTTCCACAAACACTTTGAAAAAAAAATAGAAAAGATAGAAATACTTAACAACTCCTTTTATGAGGCTAGATTACCCTGGTATCAAACCAGATAAAAAATATCACAAGAAAGCCAAACTAAAGGCCTTGTGAATACATATATACATACATACATACATACATACATACATACATACATACATATACAAATACATCCTCAAGAAACACTAGCAAACCAAATCCAATAACATATATATATCAAGAAATCAAGAAGGGCCAAGATGTGCTTAAAGAAATTTTCAGGGTTGTTTTGATTTGCATTTCCCAGATGACTAAGGATGTTGAACCTTTCTTTAGGTGCTTCTTGGCCATTCGAGTTTCCTCAGTTGACAATTCTTTGTTTAGGTCTGTACCTCATTTTTACTAGGGTTATTTGGTTGTCTGGAGTCTAATTTCTTGAGTTCTTTGTATATATTGGATATTAGCCCTCTATCGGATGTAGGGTTGGTTAAGATCTTTTCCCAATCTGTTGGTTGCCATTTTGTCCTATTGACAGTGTCCTTTGCTTTACGAAAGCTTTGCAATATGATGTTCCATTTGTCAATTCTTGATTTTAAAGCATAAGCCATTGGTGTCCTGTTCAGGAACTTTTCCCCTGTGCCCATTTGTTCGAGGCTCTTCCCCACTTTCTCTTCTATTAGTTTCAGTGTATTTGGTTTTATTTGGAGGTCTTTCTATCTTTATGAAGAATTGAGTTGGAATTTTGTTGGGGATTGCATTGAATCTATAGATTGCTTTTAGCAAGATGGCCATTTTTACTATAGTAATCCTGCCAATCCATGAACATGGGAGATCTTTCCATCTTCTGAGATCTTCTTCAATTTCTTTCTTCAAGGAGTTGAAGTTCTTGTCATACTTGCTTGGTTAGATTCAAACAAAGGTATTTTACATTATTTGTGACTATTGTGAAGGGTGTTGTTTCCCTAATTTCTTTCTCAGCCTGTTTATCCTTTAAGTAGAGGAAGGCTGCTGATTTGTTTGAGTTAATTTTATATCCAGACACTTTGCTAAAGTTGTTTATCAAGTTTAGAAGTTCTCTGGTGGAAGTTTTGGGGTCACTTAAGTATATTATCATATCATCTGCAAATAGTGATATTTTGACTTCTTCCTTCTGAATTTGTATCCCTTTGACCTCCTTTTGTTGTCTAATTGTTCTGGCTAGGATTTCAATTATTATATTGAATAGGTAGAGAGAGAGAGTGGGCAGACTTGCCTAATACCTGATCTTAGTGGGATTGCTTCAAGTTTCTCTCCATTTAGTTTGATATTGGCTACTGGTTTGCTGAATATTGCTTTTACTATGTTTAGATATGGGCCTTGAATTCCTGATCTTTCCAAGACTTTTACCATGAAAGGATGTTGAATTTTGTCAAACGCTTTCTAAACATCTAGTGAGGTGATCATGTGGTTTTTTTCTTTGAGTTTGTTTATATAGTGGATTATGTTGATGGATTTCCATATATTGAACTATCCCTGCATTCCTGGGATAAAGCCTACTTGATCATGATGGATGATTGTTTGATGTGTTTTTGGATTCAGTTTGAAAGATTTTACTGAGTAGTTTTGCATTGATATTCATAGGGGAGATTGTTCTGAAGTTTCCTTTCTTTGTTGGGTCTTTGTGTAGTTTAGGTATGAGCATAATTGTGGCTCCATAGAACGAATTGGGTACTGTTCTTTCTGTTTCTATTTTATGAAATAGTTTATAGAGAATTAGTATTAGGTCTTCTTGGAAGGTCTGATAGAATTCTGCACTAAAACTATCTGGTCCTGGGCTTTTTTTTTGGGGGGGGGGGGAGACTGTTAATGAATGCTGCTATTTTTTTTAGGGGTTATAGAACTATTTAGATGGTTTATCTGCACCTGATTTAACTTTGGTACCTAGTATCTGTCTAGAAAATTGTCCATTTCGTCCATAGTTTTCAGTTTTGTTGAATATAGACCTTTGTAATAGGATCTGATGATTTTTTGAATTCCCTCAGTTTCTCTGTTGTTATTGTCACCGTTCTCAGTTCTGATTTTATTAATTTTGATACTGTCTCTGTGCCCTCTGAGTCTGGCTAAGGGTTTATCTATCTTGTTGATTTTCTCCAAGAACCAGCTCCTGGTTTTGTTGATACTCTGTATAGATCTTTTTGTGTCTACTTGATTGATTTCAGCCCTTAGTTTGGTTATTCCCTGCCATGTACTCCACTTGGGTGTATTTGCTTCTTTTTGTTCTAGAGCTTTCAGGTATGTTGTTTATGCTCTCTCCAGTATCTTTTTTGTAGGCACTCAGAGCTATGAGGTTTCCTCTTAGCACTACTTCCATCATGTCCCACAAGTTTTGGTATGATGTGTCTTCATTTTCATTAAATTCTAAAAAATATTTAATTTCTCTCTTTATTTTTTTCCTGACCAAGTTATCATTGAGTAAATCATTGTTCAGTTTCCACGTGTATGTGGGCTTTCCCTTGATTTCATCATTATTGAAGACCAGCCTTAGTCCATGGTGATCTGATGGGATGCATGGGATTATTTCAATTTCTTGTATCTGTTGAGGCCTGTTTTGTCACCAATTATATGGCCAATTTTGGAGAAGGTACCATGAGGTGGTAAGAAGAAGTTATATTCTTTTGTTTTAAGATAAAATGTTTTTATAGATATCTGCTAAACCCATTTGGTTCATAACTTCTGTTAGTTTCACTCTGTTTCTGTTTAGTTTCTATTTCCATTGCTGAGAGTGGGGTGTTGAAATTCCCCACTATTGTTGTGTGAGGTACAATGTGTGCTTTGAGCTTTAGTAAAGTTTCTTTTATGAATGTGGGTGCCCTTGCATTTGGGGCATAGATGTTCAGAATTAAGATTTCATCTTGGTTGATTTTTCCTTTGACGAATATGAAGTGTCCTTCCTTATCTTTCTTGATAACTTTTAGTTGGAAGTCGATTTTATTCAAAATTAGAATGGCCACTCCAGCTTGTTTCTTGAGACCATTTGCTTTGAAAATTGTTTTCCAGCCTTTTATTCTGAGGTAGTGTTTTCTTTGTCACTGAGATGCATTTCCCTTATGCAGCAAAATAGAAACAAGTTTAACTAGTCATACAAACTTGTATACTAAAACCAGAAGACATCATTAAAAAAAAAAAAAACAAAAAACTAAAGGAAACCTAAGTAGACTGAGAAGCACCCAATGTTAATGGAATGCATGCCCTAATATTGCTAAAATGGTACTATATTCTAATTAATCTGCAGATTACATACAAAATGTTTCAACACTTCATTTGGCTTTCTGGAGAAGATAAATTGACAAATCTATTGGAAATTCAAGGGACCCAAAACAACTAAAAAAATATCTTGGAAATGATGAAGTGAAAGGATACATACTTGTTGACTTTGGAGTTTATTATGAAGATACAGTAATAAGGACTCTGTGATACTGACATGAGGATAGATGTACATAGCAATGGAACTGAATTGAGACTCTACCCTTGCACTATGGTAACTTGATTGTCAGAGTGCCAAAACAATTCAATAAGGGGTATGAAAAGAGTTATTTCAATAAATGGTACTAGGTAGATATGAGGAACACATTAAGATTTTTTTCATGTGAATGTAAAGTCAGAATTCTTTACAGATTTCAATGGAATGCCCAGAAATCTTTTTAAATATAGGTAAAATAAAAAAAAATGGCATAACATTTTATGATCTTAGATTAAGGAAAGGTTTATAGGACATAAAAACTTTGAATCAAAAAGTAAATAAATAAAATGAACTCAACTGGAACTTACAACATTTGTTTCAAAGAACATTATCAAGCAAGTCAAAACACCATGTTAGAAACGAGGTGAATAAAAGTCATCAACTTTGCAGAATATATAAGCTTTTGCAATCACAATACTGACAAAAAATGACTTAAGTATGGGCAAAAATTTGAACAAATTTCTCCCCCCCAAGCAAGATACAGAAATGGATAATAAACATATAGGAAGCATGTCTATATTAGTTTGTCTTTCTGTTCCTATAATAAAACACCTACCAAAATTAAGCCAGGGAGAAAAACATTTATTTCACCTCACTGGCTACAGCCCTCATTTAGGGAAGTCACAGCAGGGACCTAGAGACAGGACCTGAGGCTGGAGGAACACTTGTTTCCTTATACAAACCAAGACAACTTGTCTAGACATGGCACCACACACAGTGGGCTAGTCCCTTAAGCATCACTCATAAACCAGAAAACTGCCAATAGACTTACCAGTCTGATAGAACCTTCCTCAGTCAAGGTTCCCTCTGCTCAGGTGACTCTAGTTCACATCAAATAGATAAAATCCTAACCAGCAAAATGTTCATCATTATTGCTTATTAAGGAAATAGAGTTAAGCTACCATCTGATACTACTACACCATATGAATCAGGATGCATGTGTTTTATGTGTGAGTACATATGTGTAGAAGCCAGAAATTAATGTCTGGTGTCTTTCTCTAGTGCTGTCTATCTTATCCTTTGAGATGTTTCAGTGAGTTAGAGCTCACTAACTGGCAAAGGCAGCTGCCTGCTTACCACTGAGGATCAGCCTATCTCTGTCTCTATCACAGAGTTAGGGTTATTGACATTCACCCTGCCCAACTTTGATGTGGTTTCTGTGGATCTGAGCCCAGGTCCTCATACTTGCTTGTATCTTACCCACTGAGCTATCTTCTCAGGTCCTCTATTCCTTTGTAAAATTATATAATATTCCATCATGTGGACATAACATGCTCTGCTTCAGCGATGTAGCAAACCTACCTTTTTTGCAAAGAAGCCTGCCCAGAATTAGCCCCTGCTAGGAAACCAAGCTGTGATGCGTATATGAGAACCACCCCCCCCTTTTTTTAATCAACAAAAGACAGGATGCTAGAATTTATTGTACATCCTGACAAATAAATTTGCAATTATAGAATGCTAATACTGAACAATGCTCCCTTTCAGGAATCAGTGCCTGGAGCATATCATGAAGTCTTTATAAGATTTAAGTAGTAGTATAGCATAGCATTCTTTTTTTTTCTGTTTTCCTGCATCTTTATTTTTTTTTAAATTGGATATTTTATTTACATTTCAGATGCCATCCCCTTTCCCCATTTCCCCTCCCTACAAAACCCCTATCCCATACCCCCTTATCCTTTTTGCTTTTATACAATTTTTTAAATGTTAACCAATGGCTTTATAAATTTTGTAATGCTCAATATCAATCAGAAGTGTAACCTAATACCCAACCTAGATATATCAACTATCATTGACTGGCGGAGACATGTGAACATCTGCCTCCATGTCTGGACCCCCTCTCTCTTTCTCTCTCATCACCTAGGTCCTCCTCTCCTTCTCCTCCTCCTCTCCTTACTCCTCCTCTCCTTACTCCTCCCACCTTAGCTCCTCCTACATATCACCCTTCTTGTTAAAATAAAACTTTTCTCTCAAAATACAGTTAGAGCATAACTATACCAATTTATGTCAGTAAGGTGCAAGATAGACCTAATACCCAGTCCATCATTTTGTTGACTAAGCAGAACCTCTGTCATCTCTCCTAAATAAAAGACTTAGTTCTGAACCTGGCTTTTTTTTTTCTTGGCTTTAGAATGAATGTCAGCTGAAAACCATCCTCTCAAATCTTTTCTCTTAAAGTAAATAGTAAGGATTGGCTATGAGACTATAAGTTTTCAACCCCATCAGAAATCCAGAATGACCGAGTTAACTGAAATTATGTGAAGCACAAAGCATAGCTTCTAAAACTTAGCCAATTTATAGAGACTGCTGAACACCTGTACAGTCCCTATACTACAGAACGTTGGAGCATCTGATCTTCAGCCTTCTGGCCCAGGATCATCTGACAGACCTAGTGATGCAGAATTATTAAGGGCTGATTACTCTGTCTTGGCAGATATAATCAGTCGACTATTTGTCTGTACATGGAAAGAGGCAATTCGTGCCAAGTGGCTGACTCACCACAATTAGAATAACTTCAAAGATGCTCAATTTCTTCTTAGAATCCAAGACAGGAAGCTGTCAGGAACAGACAGGTCTCTAATCAAAATGAACATTAATATAGAAATGTTTGTATCATCAATTCTGTGGATTTCTGATGTTTTGAAAACCAACTATCCATGTAAGGTAACCTGGACTGTTGTTTGTTAACTACTCTCAGCTATTTCTAAATAAAATATAGAAAACACCCTAACAATAAACTCAAAGCCATGAATTTGCTATAGGCCCTTAACTCACAGGCTAACCATCTCAAATAAGTTAAAAAAGTTAAAGAAGAACTGGGTCTAAGCCTTGTATTCCTAAATGTGTTATACAGGCACAATGCCTATGATAGTAACAATATTCATCTCACTTTTATATTAATAAGAAGCTCATACCAATGAAAACCTTAAATTTGAAATCAAAGTAAATTTTGCACTATTTAAGAAATTATAACTTCATCTTAATAACAATTATACTTATTTCTACCAGTAGGTTATGGCTATGAAATAAATCCTAGCTAATCCTCCCTGTTCCAACAAAACCACTACTTTTCCTTAGAAAGACAGCCCAATATTAATCACCTCAGTCCCCAAGCCCAGGGAATAGGGGCGCCAACTCTTCATTAACTTCTTCAAGCTGATTATGGGTGTTGAGATATTAGAAGAGGGGTTGGGGGGAGAGTAAATTGATAAGCCTCTGACACTGTGTCTTCACTGCATCTAGCTGGAATTCCAGGACATCAGAGGTTTGAGCAGGTCTGCTCAGCTTGCCTGATGAGTAGATACACCAAGGCTATGTGTTCTGCAATATACAATTCTCAAAACAAATTTTAGTATCAAGATAATTGTTTGTTTGAATTCTGGAATCTAGTCTTCTGGCGGCCTGCCTCTGTCATGTCTAATCCATATAATTCTGGGAGTTTCTATGAGGGTGTGCTCCCACCAGCCTCACATTTTTTCCTTCATGCTCTCAAATTTCCCAACATCAGGGAATCCAAACTTTTGGGCACCTAGGCCCTCCACTTCCACTGATGCCTAACCCCCTACCCATTCCCTCCCTCCAATTACTATGAGGGTGTGCTCCCACCAGCCTCTCATTCCCATCTCCATGCTCTTGCAATTCCCCAACAGTAGGGAATCCAAACTTTCAGGTACCAAGGCTGTCCACTTCCACTGATGCCTGGCAAGGCCACCCTCAATTACCTATACAGGTAGAGCCATGAGGTCCCCCCCCCCCCCCACTTTGTGTTCTCAGGCTGGAGATTTTAGAATGGCTACTCCAGCTTGTTTCTTAGGATCATTTGCTTGAAAAATTGTTTTCCAGACTTTTACTCTAAGGTCAGTCTGTCTTTGCACTGAGGTAGATTTCCTGTATGCAGCAAAATGCTGGGTCCCATTTATGTATCCAGTCCATTAGCCTATGTCTTTTAATTGGGGAACATTGATGTTAAAAGATATTAAAAAACAGTGATTGTTGTCTCCTGTTATTTTTGTTATTAGAGGTGAAGTTATCTTTGTGTGGGTATCTTCTTTTGGATTTGTTGGAAAAGGGTTACTTTCTTGCTCTATCTGGGGTATAATTTCCCTCCTTGTATTGGAGCTTTCCTGCTATTATCCTTTGTAATGCTGGGTTTGTGGAAAGATATTGTGTAAATTTGGTTTTGTCATGGAATATCTTGATTTCTCCATCTATGGTAATTGAGAGTTTTGCTGGGTATAGTAGCCTGGGCTGGCATTTGTGTTCTCTTAAGGTCTGTATGACATCTGTCCAGCATCTTTTAGCTTTTATAGTATCTGGTGAGAAGTCTGGTGTAATTCTGATAGGTCTGCCTTTATATGTTACTTGGCCTTTCTCCCTTACTGCATTTAATATTCTTTCTTTGTTTTGTTCACTTGGTGTTTTGATTATTATGTGATGGGAGGTATTTCTTTTCTGGTCTAGTTTATTTGGCATTCTATAGGCTTCTTGTATGTTTATGGGCATCTCTTTCTTTAGATTAGGCAAGTATTCTTCTATAATTTTGTCAAAGGTACTTATTGGCCCTTTAAGTTGGGAATCTTCACTCTCTTCTATACCTATTATCCTTAGGTTTGGTCTCCTCATTGTGTCCTGGATTTCCTGGATATTTTGTGTTAAGAACTTTTTGCATTTTGTGTTTTCTTTGACAGTTGTGTTGATATTTTCTATGGTATCTTCTGCACCTGAGATTCTCTCTTCTATCTCTTGTATTCTGTTGGTGATGCTTGTGTCTATGACTCCTGACTTCTTTCCTAGGTTTTCTATCTCCAGCATAGTCTACTTTTGTGATTTCTTGATTGTTTCTACTTCCATTTTTATGTCCTGGATGGTTTTTTTCAATTCCTTCACCTGTTTGATTGTGTTCTCTTGGAATTCTTTAAGGGATTTTTGTGTTTCCTCTTTAAGGGCTTTTACCTGCTTACCTGTGTTCTCCTCAAATTCTTTGAGAGTGTTATTTATGTCCTTCTTAAAGTCTTCTATCATCATCATTAGAAGTGATTCTAAATTTTAATCTTGCTTTCCAAGTGATATGGGGAATTCAGACTTTCTAGTGTGGGCGAACTAGGTTCTAATGATGCCAAGTACCCTGGGTTACTGATGCTTATGTTCTTGGGCTTGCCTTTTGCCATCTGTATCTCCTTAGTGCTACCTGCCCTGTCCCTGACTGGAGCCTGTATTTCCTGTTATCTTGGTTGTATCAGAACTTTGTGGGGTGGGTGTAACTACTGGGGTAAGCGCTGGGTCCCAAAATCTGCTCAGTGCTCAAGTACAGACAGGATGCTGCCCAGGTTAGAACTCTGGGATCCCCGTTTCCTCTGGGTTCTTAGAGATTGGGGGCAGAGCTGCCGCCCAAGATCTGCTCAGTGCTCTGGCCCAGACCGGAAGGAACCCGTAGTATAGCATTCTTACAAATATACACTTATGCACAGTATAATATGAAAATCTTAAGTCTACAACTGGGTTTATATATTTATTTTACCACTGTTTAGATCAAAATAGAACTTTATTATGTCACAGGAAGTTTTGCCATAGCCACTTCACAATTGATGACCTTGACAAAGGTTTCTGACCTGTGCCCTCGTGGATTAGGTTTGGGGGTTTTTGAATTTGATAAGTACAGAATTATTCCATGTGAATTCTGTTGTCTTCTCTTTTTATTGTCATGCCTGGGAGATTCATCCATGATGGGTGTTCAGCTAGGACGGAATCTTGTTCATTGTCACTACACTTAGGATGTCTTTTATTGGCTTCCTGAAGATTATAAAGGAAATAGTGAATTTGCTTTTGCTTAAACATAATGGTTATAAGATAAATGCATAACTAAATATGTTATCTCTATTATCTCTTATAGAATACAACTTAAAAATAGCCTCTCCTCTACCAGAGCCTGACTAATACAGAGGCAGATACTCACAGCCAACCATTGGACTAAGCGCTGGGTCCCCAGTAGAGGAGTTAGAGAAAGGACTGAAGGAGCTGAAAAGGTTTGCAACCCCATAGGAAGAACAACAATATCAACCGACCAGACCATCCAGAGCTACCAGGGACTAAACCATCAACCAAAGAGTACACATTGAGCGATCCATGGATCCAGCTGCATATGTAGCAGAGGATGGCCTTGTCAGACATCAGTGGGAAGAGAGACCCTTGATTCTATGAAGGCTCCATGCCCCAGTGTAGGAGAATTCCAGGTGGGGAGTTGGGAGTGGGTGGGGGAACACCCTTATAGAAGCAGGAGGATGGGGATGGGATAGGGTAATTGGGGGGGGGCTGAGAAAGGGGATAACATTTGAAATGTAAATGTAAAAAATCTGAAAAGAAAAGAGCCTCTCTGTAACTTGGTTACAGAGAGATAGGGCAAGAAGTTCTGGTGGTCCATTGAATCATAGGCTGAATGCAGGTAATGGTAATGTACTTTCCATTTCTAAAGCTAGAAGAAAATATTTTAAAATCTTTTATTATACAGAAATGATAAGTTTTTGAAGGGGAAGATATATTTTAACTTGCTTTGATGATCCACTATAATGCTTTCCCACTAATATGTTCAGTTTTTTGTATCAATTAATTTTTTTCTCTTTTTATGTTTTTAAAAATTTATTTATTTTTTTTATTGGATATTCTATCTACACTACAGATGCCATCCCCTTACCCCATTCCCGCCCCCATCCAGAAACCTCCCATTCCATCACCCCTCCTCCTGCCTCTGAGGATGTGCCCCCCGCCCCCCCACTTCCACCTCCCCTCGAATTCTCCCACACTCGGCGTCCAGCCTTCATGGGACCAAGGATCTTCTTTCCCACCTATGCCCGACAATGCCATCCTCCCCTACATATACAGCTGGAGCCATGGGTTCCTCCCTATGTGCTCCCAGGCTGGTGGTTTAGACTCTGGGAGCTCTGGTTGGTTAGTATTATGGCTCTCCTCATGGGGCCTCAAACCCTTTCAGCTTCTTCAGCTCCTTCTCTCTAACTTCTCTATTGGGAACCCCCTGATCAGTTCAGTTCAATGGTTAGCTGTGAGCATCCACTTCTGAATATGTCAGACTCTGCCAGACCTCTAAAAAGACAACCACATCAGGCTCCTGTCAGCATGCACTTCCTGACATCCACATCAGCGTCTACTTTTGGTGACTGCACATGGGATGGATATCCAGGTGGGGCAGTCTCCAGATGGCCCCTCCTTCAGTTTCTATCCCGAACTTTGTTTCCATATTTGTTCCCTTGAGAATTTTGTTACTCCTTCTAAGAAGAACTGAAGCACTCACACTTGGTCTTCCTTCTTCATGAGCTTCATGTGGTCTGTGAATTGAATCTTGGGTATTGCAAGCTTCTGGGCTAATATCCAATTATCAGTGAGTGAATACCATGTGTGTTCTTTTGTGATTGGGTTACCTCACTCAGGATGATATTTTCCAGTTCCATCCATTTACCTAAGAATTTCTCAAATTCATTGTTTTTAATAGCTGAGTGATACTCCATTGTGTAAAAAATGTACCACATTTTTTGTATCCATTCCTCTGTTGAAGGACATTTGGTTTTTTTCCAGCTTCTGGCTATTACAAATAAGGCTGCTATGAACGGAGTAGGGCATATGTCCTTTTTATATGTTGAAGCATCTTCTGGGTATATGCCCAGGAGTGGTATAGCTGGGTCCTCAGGTAATGCTATGTCCAATTTTCTGAGGAACTGCCAGACTAATTACCAAAATGGTTGCACCATCTTGCAATCCCACCAACAATGGAGGAGTGTTCCTCTTTCTCCACATCTTTGCCAGCATCTACTATCACCTGAGTTTTTGATCTTAGCCATTCTGACTAGTGTGAGGTGGAATCTCAGGGTTGTTTTGATTTGCATTTCCCTGATGACTGAGGAGGTTGAACATTTCTTTATGTGCTTCTCAGCCATTCGCATTTCCTCAGTTGAGAATTCTTTGTTTAGCTCTGTACCCCATTTTAATAGGTTTATTTGGGGTTTTGGAATCTAATTTCTTGAGTTCTTCGTATATATTGAATATTAGCCCTCTATCAGATGTGGGATTGGTAAAGATCTTTTCCCAATCTGTTGGTTGCCATTTTGTCATATTGACAGTGTTGTTTGCCTTACAGAAACTTTGCAATTTTATGAGGTTCCATTTGTCAATTCTTGATCTTAGAGCATAAACCATTGGTGTTCTGTTCAGGAACTTTTCCCCTGTGCCTAGGTATTCAAGGTTCTTCCCCACCTTCTCTTCTATTAGTTTCAGTGTATCTGGTTTTATGTGAAGGTCCTTTATCCACTTGGACTTGAGCTTTGTACTAGGAGATAAGAATGTATCAATTTGCATTCTTCTACATGCTGACCTCCAGTTGAACTAGCATTTGTTGAAAATGCTGACCTTTTTCCACTGGATGATTCTAGCTCCTTTGTCAAAGATGTATTCATTATTTTTATTTTATGTGTATGGATGTTTTGCCTCCATGTATGTGTGTATACCCCATGAATGCTTGGTGCCAATTGAGGCCAGAAGGGGGCATCACATTCCCTGAAAATGGACTTAGAAAAAGAATTGTTATCTGTCATGTAGATGTTGGAGACTGGACTGGGGTCCTCGACAAGAGCACCCAGTAATCTGAACAGATGAACCACCTTTCCAGCCCCCAAGTTTATTTGTTTTTATTTTATGTGAATGGGTATTTTGCTTGTATGTCTGTTTGTATGGCACATGTTTGCAGCATCAGCAGAGTGCAGAAAAAGGTTTCAGATCCTCTGGAACTGGAGGTATAGAAGATTTTTTTTGTCACCATGTAGGTGCTGGGAACTGAGCCCAGGTCCTTTGAAACAGAAAGAAGTGGTGTAACCAATGAGCTATCTCTCCAGCACACAATTAAAAATTTAAATTACCTAAAGAAATAAACTATGTTAAGTGGAGAACATTTGAAATGAAATTCTCTGAAGAACACTTGTCTCCAGCAGAAGGTCATTGCAGTTTGTGAAAGAGCCGTCACCTCTGAATAAATATACATGCAAATTGAGGAAGGTCTATAGGGATGTGCAGGCGTTCTGGGAAGAGTTGAGAAGATTAGAAAGGAAATGGTGGCTGGCTGGCCACAACAGTAAACATAGGAAGTCAACAGGAAGAAAGGAAGCTGTAGGCGGCCAGCTGGGGCAGACTGCTCATCAGCTTCCAGGCTGAGACACATGCAGAGAGCTTTCTTCTGTTTTACTGTGAGGCCACTTTGACTGCTTCAGGAAGAGAATCAGCTTGGGCTCCGTCAGGAGGAATGAGGAGAAACTTTCATCGTCATTTTAGCAGTAAGCAAGCTGCTGTTTGCAAACCCCAAGTCTCTACACAAGAGCACACAGAATAGATTCTGAAGAGCTGCCAAATGAGTTTTGGAACTCTGGGAGGACACTCGGGATAAGACTGGGTTATATAACATGAGTACTTATGGTCACATTAGAATGATAGAATAAATCATGGCTCAATCTATACTTGTGTAAGGGTTTGAATGAGTACTGGTACAAGTTCATTTGGCATCCACATATACATGTTTATATATATATATATGACATGGTTGGATATGAGGAGAGGGGTTCCAACCTCACACATTGCTTTGCTGAATTTTTACTTCCTAGAAAGGGAAGGTAATTATTCATTTATAACCCATAGAGGCTGGGATGTAGTCTCACAGGCACCTTGCCAATCCAAATTTCTATTGACAGGAAAATAATTTCTTTGTTGTAGACAAACATATCAAAATGTATAGTACATATTCTAAACAGTTAAATAGCTTTGCTTTCTCTATCATTAAGGTAAAACAGAATTGTGTTCTTGGGTAAGTTAGTACTCTGCATGACCTTGGGAAATGACTCTTGGTGTCTGAGTTTCCTCAGCTGTAAAATGATGAGCTTAAATGAAGAAATCTCTAAAGTGCATTCTTAAATGCTAATATAATTTATTTCTAAATCAAGTCATGTAAAGAACCTAAAAAAAGAAGTTCCGCTTTGCTGTTAGGCTTAGCTTTACATTAGCATTAATTCTAGGAACGAAACATTTGATTAGGAATGACTGAGACTAATATTCTGCTCCATTAGGGTGCTCCATTTAGAGAGCATCATGTACCCTACTGAGACAGCAGGCAAGCACCAAGTAGCAAAATTACAATTCCTCCTTGAAGAAGAGGCATGAGCCTCTGACCAACGAGGGTTTCTTTCTTTCTTTCTTTCTTTCTTTCTTTCTTTCTTTCTTTCTTTCTTTCTTTCTTTCTTTCTTTCTTTCTTTTTTTTTTCTTGGATAAGAAACTGCTGAGTGTCAGATAACATTAGATTAACTTGAGACCCAGAAAACCTTTGGGGCAGGCTAACAAATTTATCTTTATTTGAGCTGGTAGACACCTGCATGCCAGGTGCTTATTACTCTTCGACAAGTGCCTTTTGTTTATCTGTGAAACACTCATTGAGACATGAGTCTCCATTATAGAGGTGTGACATTAACTGATAGGAAGTCATCATGTCAGGCCCACATAAGGAACCAAGTTTTAGTAGGAGGACATGTTCATCATTGAAAATTTCTTAGAAATGTAGATTCAACTTATGGTTTGTTTGTTTGTTTGTCCCAGTTTGTAAGAACATTCTGAGAGAAACCTGTCATCATCCTCCATGGAACAATGCTTATTACAGTCCACAATTATTTCTGATCCCTACCCAGCCTGTCTGTGCTCTATATGCAATAACTCCTTCTGCCAAGGGCTGATGCAAAAAAATGGAAATTCCATTTTTCTTTTCTTTTACAGAAAGCACAAAGGTCCTCTCATGCAATCTTCCAGGCTATTGTCATCCAGTATGATTTATGTATTTCTTGTATGTTTCTTTCTTTTTAAATCTTGAGGTATATTCTTTTGTTTTATTGGGCTATTTATTCTCTTGACACCCTTAGATGTGAGTTAATGGAACCATGATAAAAGGATAGAGAAGTAGCACAAACAAGGCTGATGGTATAGATTCAGGCCTGCCTGACAGATTAGAGATGGCAAGGAGAAGAACAAAAGATAAAAATCACCTGATGCCTGCACACTGAGATGGTCCAGAGCAACCAGTGCGAAGCTCTAATTCTGAGAAATACACAGAAAAATACGGTGATTTTTATAAGGATTTAAAAAAGAAGCTTATTTCTTGATAAAGTTGATTTTTGTAGATGAAAATCTAAATGTTTACTAAATGAGCATATCACTGATATTCATGAGTTAAAGTCAGAGAAAGAAATTGGTGCACAAGAGGATGTAGACATACCCTGGGTACAGACAAGTTTTTTTTTTTTTCTGCCTAGAAAGGCACCCTCGCACTTCTGGCCATGTCCCATTTCATGGCTAAGATCAAAAGGTTCCACCTTCCCACATATTCTTCTAGTGGCAACTGATATAGGCATGAAATCCAAAATAAATAATCCTAGTGCTGTTCTTTCATAGGGACATAGGGAATGGGCCCAGAGAAACACTGCTAACACAAGCAGAGCCAACTGAATGGCTGGCCAAGGAGTTTTCACATTTCCTTAAAACAGAATTGGATCTAGCTTGATTTGGAAGTAATGTAAACTCTAAGCAATGCATAGGACCATGGTTTTCATCTTCATAATCAAGCTGCACAAAAGAGTGCTTAGTACACAGTTGGCAGTCAATAACTCTACAGTTTTTCAAAATATACCTATTAAGTGTTCAGAAAACATGTTAAGTGCTGAGAATAAAATAGAGCCCAAGACAAATGCAATCTTGGCCCCACAATGAAGCTTTCTGTCAAGTGGAGAGCACAGAGAAGATAGTGACAATGGTGACAGAAAGCAGTACTTTTCTGATAAGGAATATGTTAATTATGGCTTTAGGGTGACAAGGCTAGATAATCCAAGTTGAAAAGCATGTTATTAGGTAATCAGGTGTTTCACAGAACACAGGAGCAAGCAGGCAGCCTGGCTTTAGGAAGAGGGAGGACCAGGAACAGGAGAGTCGTTGACATCCTAGGAAACTCTTATTACCTTCACTGTTTCCTGGCTCCATGGTGTGAATGCTGTTGCCAAGATAGTTACAGTTTTCAAGTGTGTACTCATCTACAGGAGATGACCATACTGGTCAGCATTCTCTTAACGGGGAGCCTTGGGTTCTGACATTTTTACACTGATAGACCTGGAAGGGCATGCTCATGGTGGAAGAGAAGGAGACTGAGGCAGGGAGGAGAAAAGATTCAACCAGCTTTTCCAGTCCTTTCCACTCACAGTGCAGGATATCCAAAAGATAATTGGGATCACTATTTTAATAGAAATGAAAGGAAGGACTGAGTTCTGTCTGGGTTTCTGTAAAACATGATGGTACATAAATAGACTACCAAATAAATGGCAAAAAAAAAAAAAAAAAAAAAGCGAATTACAGCTTAGCCTCCTAGGGAGACTCACCTATTCCCTCTGTAAATTTATGTTGTTTCTTCTAGATAGAAAAGCAGTTTCATAAACCATCAGCCAAAGAGTACACATGGAGTGACCCATGGCTCCAGCTGCATATGTAGCAGAGGATGGCCTTATCTGGCATCAATGAGAGGGGAGGCCCTTGGTCCTGTGAAGGCTCGATGACCCAGTGTGGTGGAATGTTGGAGCAGTGCTATGGGAGTGGATGGGTGGGTGGGGGGAGCACCCTCATAGAAGCAGGCAGGAAGGGGGTGGGATAGGGGGCTTTCAGAGGGGAAACTGGGAAAAGGGATGACATTTGAAATGTAAATAAATAAAATAACGAATAATAAAAAAGAAAAGTAGTTTCATTAATCAACACACCACAATGGACACATTTTTCTATTTAGCATCATTGTGATTTGATGTGTACTACGTACCAGAGTCAGTGTCACTATTATGTGCTACAAAGCATGAGACAGAAGTTAGAATTAAATTCTGCATTTATGTTTCAGAAATTTGGAAGGTTGCTCTGTGAGATGGTGTTGGAGAATTACCTATAAATGTTTTTAATATTGGTCTTTAGAATAAAAGGGTAAAGTAAAACAAACCTTTTATATTGGCAGAAAAGAAATTCTGATTGGTTGATCTTGTGACAGGTGGAAGGGACAATGGTATTCATTTTCATGTTGGGTTGAGGAATAGCACATTAAAGGAATTTTAACAGGTGACACCTTCTTAAAAGGTGTTCAATATAGAGAAGAATTGGTGTCAAGGAGTAGTACAGAGAGGCATCTAATCCAGATGAATGCATAAGCTCTCACACTAGTTAGTTCCAACGTTCTCACACTAGTTAGTGAAAGTTGTGGTTTAAGCAGAGAAATCAAGGTCACAATAAAAAGAGTACATTAGTCAGGGTTCTCTAGAGGAATAGAACTAATGAATGAATGAATGAATGAATATTAAAAAGGAATTTATTAGAGTAGCTTATAAGTCCAAGTAGTCTAATAATGGCTGTGTCCCAGTGGACAAGCCAAGAATTGGTAGTTGTTCAGTCTACAAGGCTAGATGTCTCAGCTGGTCTTCAATGTACATTGAAATTCTGAAGAAGTAATTCTAATACCAGCAAAGGAATGCCTGACCAGCAGGATAGATGAACCTGCCAGTAAGAGTGAAGACAAGTAGGCAAAAAGCCAAAACATTCTTTTTCTATTTTCTTTTACATAGGCCACCACCAGAAGGTGTGATTTAAGGTAGATCTTAAGGTAGATTTTTCCATGGCAAATGAACCAGATTGACAGTTAGTCTTCCTAGTTTAAATGGTCCAGTCATGAGTACTCCTCCCCATGTATGCCCAGCTGCTCGGGTTTTAGCTGACTCAATGTGTAGTAGAGTTGATGACTAAGATTAGCTGTCATAAAGAGAAAGGCAAAAACTTAGAGGTAAAGACGAAAGCCAGGAAAATGAGCAATAGGAAGCAAGTCAAATGGGAGCCAGGTAGAGATGCTGGTGCCCTGCTGCTGGAGAAGGTGGATAGTAAGATGACCCTGCAGTGCTGAGTGGGTGAGGAAGGAAGGATTCTACTTGGTGCTTTAGGTGCTTCAAGTTTTCCTGTTTCTCTTTACTTCCTTTATTCTTTTTACTTTTAAAAGCTGCCTTATAAATAATTCCAATTACTCAGATACCCTAAGACCACTTTAGTTCCTGAAAATCTGAAAGAACTTTAAAAAAAAAATGCAACTACCAAGGAAGGCAGAAAGGTCCAGAGGAAGGAAAGAAGGGGAAGACAGGGAGGGGGAAACCCAGGACTAGGCTGCTTAAGTTTGGGTTATTTTTCTACCTTTTTTTAAATCTTGTGACCTTCCATGACTCATGCTCTAAACTACAAAGTAGAGGCAACAAGGTCTTCTTTCATGGTGTTTTTGTCAGACATAAATAACTTCTTGTTACTAGAATACCCAGCCCATAGTTAATACCCTTACTAGCAAATTCAGAGTTGGTGTTACTGACCACCATGACAGGCATCTTTTTTCTCTTTTCTGGCTTGCTTGTTAGATTCTTGTCAACTTCTTGGTTATAATAAACCCAAAAAGAGTAATCGCAAACCCGAGAAACACCTAAAATGGATGACACAGATCTGTACGGCTGCTTTTTCCCTAGGAGGTGTTGGATCTGAGGCGATATGGCGGTGATGTGAGATGGATGCTCTCCCAGAATGCTTTCCCAGATGTTTGGCAGCTCTTCTCGAGTACCCATTTTTCATCTTAGGATGTCCTGGATTTTCAAGTGTGAACATTTTTTAAAGGCACTTATTCTTGGTTTGGATAGGGTACAAGAGGAGGGACAAGGGCATAATATTTAAAGGCTGCAGCCTAAATATTTCCCCTATAAAGATAATTTTCTGCAGAAACTCAGATGTCTTTAAGCTACAATAGAGCTGAATAAAACAGTCCCCAGCTCTCACTGAATAGAGAATTTATCAAACTGCATTTTAAAAACAAAAATCGTTTTGTGGAACTAGCCAGAGTCTAGGGAACCAAGTTCATATCCATAATAATGAAGCTAGACAAGGGTGTGGGACTCAGATTCTGCCCGTCAGAACAAACCATCCAGCACCATGTGAACGGCTTTGATAAGCGGCCTGTGAAGACAGTTTATGTTGCCCATTTGTCATTGAATACGGTTTCATCCTTAGCACATTTTTAAACAGCTTGATTAAAAAAAAAATCAATAGTTCTTGAGTAAGAATGGTATCAGAACAATAATCTTCAATTTAATATGAAGCACCCCGGTCTCTTTTAGCTTTAAACCAACTGGCCCATATGATAAAAACAGCAGGGACTGTCCTCAAAGACTCATCCTGGCTTTGGTCATGTAGAGAAGGCACAGGTTCCCCTTCCTTCCTTCCTTCCTTCCTTCCTTCCTTCCTTCCTTCCTTCCTTCCTTCCTTCCTTCCCTTCCTCCCTCCCTCCCTCCCTCCCTCCCTCCTTCCTTCCTTCCCTCCCTCCTTCCTTTCTTTCTTCTTCCTTTCTTTCTTCCTCCTTCCTCCTTCCTTCCCTTCCTTCCTTTTGCCTTATTTCTCTCTTATATTTTTCAAACTTGATTGTATCTGATAAAATCTTATTAAAGACTAATCATGTAGCAGAATTTTCCAGGAACTAACTCTTGTTGGGAAGATCACTAGAAAGCCCTACACTAAAGTGGTTTGTTTGATCGGCAGATTTTATAACTAAAGGAGAGAAATACTTTTAAAATGCAATTTGCTCAGAGTGGAAATCTGCTAGGTAGTTTATAAATAGAAAATAACAACAATGTATAGCTACTGTATTCTAGGATAAGTTCTAGCGTGGCATTCAACTCTTGTCAGTCACTAGACATAGAAATGATGATAGTTGAGAACAGACTTCCAGTCTCTTCTTCATCTTCAGGTAAGCTGAGCTTCCAAGCTACACAATAACACTTGGACTATTGGCTTCTCTCCTGAATAGATAATATCCTAATAGAATTTGTACATTTAAGCTCAGGACTTTCAACTCTGGATGACTGATTCAAGCCCTGGGAAGCAAGTCCAAAATATGGCCTACTTGGAAGCAACTGATAGTAGAGAAAATAAAAAGACACATTCCTAGACATAGGAGGGGTTGGAGGGAGGAAAGGGAAAAATGATGTCATCATATGGTAATTTAGAAATAAAATTTTTAAAAATTAAAAGAAAGCATTGGATCCCTTTGTTTCCCTATAGCTAGGGTTATAGGTGGCTATGACCTAGCAGACAAAGTTGCTGGGAAACAACTGCTCTTAACCACTGAGTTATAGCTCCAGCCCCAACACTAACCATCTTATGACACACGTTCAATTGCAATAGAGAAAGAGTCCATTCTCTTACATCTACCTACAGAGTGGTAGAACAAGGCAGACTCAAAGTATGATCCACTTGCATAGTACCAAGCTAGAAGGATCAAAGCAATGTAAACATTTCAATAAAACATGATGATATATTTTAATCTTGTAGCACTGAACTGAAGATCTGCTTGTTCAGAAATCTCCTAATTTATCTTAATAGGCAGCCAGCAACCTCTCAGAAATGCTGCTCTGTCTATGAATGAAGTTTTATGCTTATTCGTCTGTTTATAAGTAACCCTCCCACTGAGGTTAGAAAGTAACAGCAGTGTGCTAGAACTAGTCTACGCATGCTGGCTAGAACTAATTGCTCTGTTTTCAGAAATTTTGTAATCTATTATTAAAAACTAAAGTATATAAAATTAGAATCTGGAGTTAAATTTTAAAATTGCTGTTGACTTGACAGAGGATCTCACATATCTTAACCCGGTCTCAAACTTGCTATGTAGCTGAAGATGACTTTGAACTTTAGGTCTGTCTGTCTCCACCTCTCAAATGCCGGGATTCTAGGTGTGTGCCACCATGCCTGGTATATGCAGCACCAGGAAATATATCCCAGGTATACACTCTACCAACTGAAGCATATCTCTGCCTTATTTCTTTTTTAAGGTAACCATACCAAGATCTTTTCACATGCTAGCTACTTTAAATACATTGCATGGCAATTTGGATTCACTATTTGCATTCCTTTCTTTTTCCCTGTATGGTAGAAGTAGAATACATTTATGAACTACCTAACATTCAGTAATGTTAGGTCAATAGCTTGGAAAACCATGATCATTTACATTATAGAAATTGGCAAACACATAGAGGTAGGTGCTAAATGTTTTCTATCACACGCTGGAAACGAGTAGATGTCAGCTCTTTTGCCAATACATGACAAAATAATTACTTAGGTTTACATGACTGGCCAGTGGGACATTTTGCCAGCAACTAGCTATTTTTATAATGTTGTGAGCTTTGACACTCAGAAGTAAACCCCCCCTCATTCTTTTTATCACCAGTGAAAATTGTAAATCAGCAGCAATGAAGAATTTAAATTAGGTTTCAACAAGAAATAAAAGCTATGCCAATCAACTACGTGGGTAGCACTTTATGTTGTTGGAAAAGTAGTAAAGATATGATACTCATAAATCTACTGTATGAATATATCAGAGATGGGGAAAAGCTATCACAAGGGGAAGGACATAAATTCTGCTATGAGAAAGAAATGCACTAAATTAAAGAAATGTGCTGCACGGGTTCATAATTTGATGATAGTGTGATCTGTGCTTTTGTTGAGTAGTGTGCTTGTCCCCAGTAGACAGAAAGCTTTACCAAAGAATAAGGGATTTATTGTAGATTGATTTAGTGAATACCTAATGGAACCCAGGTCCATCTGTGGGAGATAAGTCCCTTGTCTGGTGTCCTTCCATTTAGTTTTCTTTACTAGATGACTCACGAAGCATTCAACTTTTCTACAGTCCACAATGAGCTTCAAAGAAGCATTCATGTCTACCTTGTTTCTTAGATCCTTCAGCCCTTGTCACAAAGTTAGCCTTTCCTTAATGATGATTAGTGTGAATCGTAATGACAACTTCATTTATTAGTAAGTGTGTAAATGCACATGTGTGTGAACAAGAGTTATAGTGCAAAATTTTCAGCTGTGAAAAATAAAGATAAATAATAACTCTAAAATTTTATTTGTGTGTGTGTGTGTGTGTGTGTAGGAGGGTGTACATTTGTTATGTGTGGATTCACTCATCTTTGTGTGCCTATATGGTGGGGAGAGGATGGCATGTCTTCTTCACCGCCGTTTTGTTTGTTTATTTGTTTGTTGAGATAGGGTCTCTCACTGAACCTGGAGTTCACTATTTAGGCTAGACTGGCGAATGAGCAAGTGCCTAGGATCCTCCTACTCTGCCTCCCTGAATGGACAGCACGCTGCCTGGCTGTTCCAGGGATGCTGAGGATCTAAGCTCAGATCCTCCTGCTTACACAGAAAGTACTTTATCCACAGACACACCTCCCCCATCCCATTAGATAACATTAAAAATAAAAATGTATGCAAAAATATATAAAAATGTCAGAATTGGAAATAAGATAGGAGCCCACATTTTATACACAGTGCTATTCTCATCAGCACAGCAGACTCTCAAGTGAACGCCCTCGTTCTTTTGTCTTTTGTGAGTTTGCTCAATTAGCCATTCCTTCTTTCCTCACATTTTACTCTCTTTTCCGGAATCCCCATTCATTCTCAAAACCTGCAGCCGTGCTAGGCTCAATCACCTTTAAAGCAAAAACACAAAAGAGAGAACAGCCTTTTCTCAGCTGCCTTCATTTTCCTCTGGTTATCAATTGCTTCATTTCTTCCTTTTGAAATTTTTTTTTTCTCAGAAAGGTAATTCATGTCTAAATGGTGTTTTCTTGGTGAACAATCTTGCTTTATCTTCACAAGAGACCTCTTCACTGTTGATTTCTGTGATGCTGTATTTCTGCCATTTCTATTTGTACCTCCGAACACCCCTTTTCTGACCTGCCTTCTTTACTTCTTTCTGCCTTTCCAGGACAGGGTAGTTTTAAGGAGGGAACACTAATCCTCTTCCCTTCTCCCCACCCACCCCCCTCATTGGTAATTCTATCACCTTCCATAATTAAGTACCTTGTTACTATTTCTCGTTCTGAATTCTCTCTGGAGCAACGTGGTCCTGTACATCAGACCTACTGACTGTCTCTTAGCCACTTGCTGTATTTCTCAAACTCAATATATCCTAGTATAAATTATTTACATCTGCCCCAGCACTTTTTAGTTATGCTGTTTGACTCCTGGATGGTCCTAGGACTCCATCAAGGAAGCTTGGACTTATTCTTGAATCATTTTCTCTATGGCTACCACTGCTATGAAGCTGTCATTTACTATGGGCCCTCAAAACCTGCAGCCAAGCCATGTGTCTGGAAAGATATCTTGTCACAATCTGTCTAAGATCACTCCATCACGTTTGTCCTTTCTCCCCTCATCTGCCTTTTGCTTCTCTCTCCTCTGCGTCTCCACTGGAGCTCTTCCTCCAGACATGCTCATAGCCCCCTCGCCTTTCTTCTCTCACTTCCTGCTGACCAAACTCTATCTAGGAGAGCTTTCCTAACCGCCATCCTTCCCACTCCGATTTTATAGTTTTATTCTCTTTCATTTGGTTTCTAGTATTCATAGCACAAATGATCTATGTTTGTCTGTTTTTCCCATTTGTATTGACAACTTTGTTTCTGTAACAAAGTGGATAAGAGAAACAAAGAGGAAGGACGTATTTTACTTCATGGCTCAGTAACCAGTCCATCATGCCGAAGAGAGCATGGTGGGGCAGGATATCGCACATCATGTTGGGCAGGAAACAGAGGAAGAGGAATATGGGGAGGGCTGGGACTTGGAGAAGATAAAACCCGAAAGACACCCTCACAATAGCTACTTACTCTTATGAAGCCAAAACTTTATTTTTCATCACTTCATAATGCCATCAGACTATGAACCCCTCATGGGGTTCATAAAGCTATTCATTCGGTCAGAACCTTCATGACCAAATCATCTGTAGAAACGCCTTTCTAGACTAATTCATAGATGTGCTTCAACAGTCTCCTAGGTGATTTTTCAAGCTAATTAAGTTGACAAAGATGATTAATCAAAATAGTATTTGAATGTGCCTTTCTTCAGTTTAAAAACAAGTTTTACCTTTTATTTTATGTGTATGAGTGTTTTACTGTATGTATGTATGTATGCATGTATGTATGTGTACCATGCATGTATTGGTTCCTAAAAAGGCTAGAAGAGGGTGTTAGAGTCTCTGGAACTGGAGCTATAGATGATTGTGAGCCTCCTCTGTGGGTGCTGGGAACTTAATGCAGGTCCTCTACAAAAGCAGCAAAGTGCTCACAACTACCCAGCCACCTCTGCAGTGTCTAAAATACACAGTGATTGAGAACACAGACTATTTTAATAACAAACTTCTTGGACCCTAGAACTGTAGATGTACAATATAAATTTGTTACACAAGTGAATGATTAGTCTCACAATAACTATTTATTTAATTTTGCTAGTGTTATTTTGAGACAGTGTTCATTTATACCCAAGCCTGCCTGCAACATGTGCTCTGTGATTCAGTCTCACCAGTGATAGATTTACAAGCCTATGTTTTGTTTTTTTTTTTTTATCTGATGTCTCTTTTTGTTTCTCCTTTTGTATATTGAGTGAATATTTATTTACCCAGTTCCTATAATGAGGTCTGCAGAATGTGGGGTGCTTGATAGTCTCTCCACTCAACCGTCGTTACCACCAGATTAAACTTTTGCAACTGTCTGCTAGATGGTCTCCTTGATTATGGTCAAGCTAACCTTTGGAACTTTTCTCTGTGCTCTTGCCAGATGGAATTTCCAACTTGGCCCTAACTTATCATCTCTGTAAAGACCTCCTTAGTCATTTCAGTAGCACCACTTGACCTTGGTGCCCTAGTATGCCTTCCGTGCACCATAGTGCACCGTGGTTATCCTGGCACATAGATCATGGCATCTTACTACATGCATCTGCACATGTGTATACTCTGGAACTCACTGAGGACAGAGGTCTGTATAGTGTGGGCCATTCATGAATGCCTGACAAATATTTAATGAGAAAACAGCATGTTGCTTAATTATCATTAATTATGTCAAGTTTAGTGTATTTATATGCAGATCATACAGTCAGTATCCTACCTTTTAAAAAAGTGCTTGTGCTGCACATCTTCAAGTCACACGCAAAAGGCAAGCATTGCTTTCTCTCTCTAAGAGAAGGAAGATTTGATTTATATCTGTTTCCTAAGATTAGCTTATACTCAAACCCTGGGTTGATAACATCAGGTCTGCTGTGAAGATTATTAAATTGAATGCTGAATGAAAGATTAATCCAAAAAAAAAAAAAAAAAAAAGGTGGAAACATTTTCTGCTTTCAAGGATCAAACTAACTAAAAGACAATGCCCACAGAAAATAGGATCATCATTGCTTTTGAATGATACTAAAATTAGGCCTATCTGATATTCACACAGCAAAACGGAGATGTGCTAAACGTGTGTCTGTGGCCAAACTGGAATTTACCATAGGAGAAAAACATCCTCGTGGGATGGCAGCTGTTGTCCCAAGAGGGTTGTGACAGAGGAAGGAAAGTCATTTTTTTTTTCAAGCCTGCAGCGCTCCCTACTGGCCATTAGAATACCAAGGGCATCTAGCAGAAAACAGCATCATGCCAGTTTGGACCACAGTGTACACAGAGGGAGGAAAGGCAAGGCAGAACACAAGGAAATGGTGCTGAGTTCTTCATGAGCACTCTGGATACTTTAGGCTCTGTTCAGAAGGAGGCTGCCAAGGAGGACTGACAAGATGCTTCGGAGACTAAAAACCAAACGTTGAAGTTCAAAATTGTGATATTTAGGCATTCTGGCTAATAATTGTGTCCAAAAAAAAAAAAAAAAAAAAGGAGAATGAGTCAGGGAGACAAATTAACATTTATAAGTGAATCTGAATAACATAGGCTGATTATATGTGCTTAGAATGCTTTGTTCAAACTGTTTCCCTCAGTGAATCCTTGTAGAATTGCAGGACAGATAACAATGGTCCATTTTTATTAGGGGAGGCAATTGTGGAAAAGAAAGGCTTACATGCAATGTTTATAAGTAAGTAAGTGTGAGGTTTATTTTAACTCTGCTTGTTCCAGTGCCAGGAGTGGGGCTCTCGAGTAGACACTTGGTCCTTTTGCACATCTGTCAAGTCTTGACCACCTCCTTTCTTCTTGGCACACTAAAACAGCTTAGGCTCCCTCTTGAGATGCTCTTGCCTCAGCTCTTGAATCAGGCAAGGAGCCCTGGCTCAGCTGATTAGGTCAGGGTTTTTTTTTTTAAATGATGGATGAGCATGCTGCCAAGGTGTTACAGTAGACTCTCAAAGAGAAAGAAGATAAGAAATATACGCATATGTGCACATTCATGCATTCCATATGTATTTACCTATAGCTTTATCTGATGTTTCTGCTAATATAGTAAAAAGCTGAACTCCAAACTGATACCTCAGATTCTGAACTACTACCCCAGGGTTCATAGCCATCTCTTTTTCCAACAAAGAGAAATTACGCTATTATTATTCACAGTATATTTATTCATTTTAGTAGTCTTAAAATACATAAAAGGTAGTCATTGAATTGCTACTCATACCTCAGTTTGAGGGAGTCACTACCTAACAATATTTATAGGATTTTTTTTTTTAGGCATACAATATGGATTCGAAACACTGCTTTCAATATCTGTTTGTTATAACATATATATCTATGTTGCTATTCTCTACTTATACATTGAGTATGACTATCATTATCATGATAATATGTTGTAACATATTTATGCATACACGTGTGCTTATATGTACGCCTTTGTGTGCATCTGTGCATGCATATCTGTGTGCATGTATGTATGAGTGTGTACATGTGGAAGCTAGAAGTCACCATCAGATATCTTCTCCAACTCTCTCCAGCTTAGTTTTTGAGACAGGATTTCTTTCTGAATCTGGGAGTTACTCACTCAGCTGGACTAGCCAGCTAGCAAGCTCCCAAGCAGTGCTGGGATTACATGCACATTCCATTGCCCCTGGCTTTTTGTTTTGTTTTTTGTTTGTTGTTTGTTTTTTTTTTACATGAAATGTAAAGGATCAAATACAGGTCCTGTGTAGCAAGGACTTTACTAACTGAGTCTCTCTCTCTCTCTCTCTCTCTCTCTCTCTCTCTCTCTCTCTCTCTCTCTCTCTCCCCATCTTTTAAAACCATAACTCAGAGAAGTCTTGTTCTCCTCACACCTCTTCCCTGTTCCTGCTCTCCATTCTCCTGTTTTTCCTCACTCAGACAGTTCAGTCCATATTCATAAACTTCAGGTAGTAAATCTTATCATGGGTTATTCTCTCGATTTTCACAAATGAGAAGATGCATTATATATTTTTAGATGCTTTTGCATTCAACATTTTTCACTTAAACCATACTCTAAAATTTTCCCATAATAATAACTGAAGATCATTTTCATATAAATACATTAGGGAAATACATATTTTCTCAACAATCCTTTTAGTCCATGAGTGTTTAAGTTGTTTGAAATACTTTGAAGTTACAAATAATGCAGAGGCAACATGGATGTGCATGTACATTTTCATGTTGTTGGAGATGACCATCAGTATAAAGTATAAAAAATAGGCTTATCTGCCAATATATATTGCATATATAATTTTGTTACATATTTCTAAATTCCCACTGAGATTGTTGTACTAGTTTTCATTTTCATCAGCAATGTATAAAATGTGCCAGTTTGGGAGAATTACCCCAATGCATTCGGGCTAGCTAACCTCGTTACCTGTACTAACAAAAATAGCATGAAAGAGTCCACTTTGAAAGCAAGGCATAAATGTGAGGACCAACTTCTTAATGAAAGTTGTCCCCTGACTTCCATATGATCACTATGTCATGAATGTACTTGCACTCATACATACATCATACATAATATGTACATGCACACACACACAGATACAAAAAGTCCCACACAGAAACACACACACATAGAGACTCAAACACAGAACACATCATACACACACACACACACACACACACACACACACACACACACACAGTCTACTTCCATTCAGCCTGGCCGATGGAATGTACTATCATATCTTTTACGATCACCAATCACACAGGTGAGAACATCCTTCTTTTTTCTGTTTTTATAATTAGATTTTAATTAACAGTGACTTTGGATGTGTTTTTAATACCATGGGGCATTTTTATATCATTTGGGGAGAATTGTTTATTCTATCATTTCTCCTTTTTTTTCCTATTAAGTTCTCAGTCCTTTGTCTTCCAATTTTCAATAAGATTCTCAGCAATCTGCTGTACAGCTGATATAAGAAATATTTCAGTTTAACTTATAGATACTGAATTTAGAGCATACATTATTTACTTTCTCTTTTGCTGTGAACACTGACTGAACGCAATTTGGGGAGACAATTAAAAAAAAATAATAAAGGACATGACTGCTCCTAGGTACGGTGGAGAAGAAAGTTTATTGTAGATAAATGAGAGATCACAGCCAGAGTCAGAGACACTTGGTTGAGTCTAGAGTAGACATGACCCTGAGCCATGTGCAGAGACATGGGGAGTGGGGGGGGTGGGGTGGGGGGGAGAGGGGAAAGAGAGGGACCACATGCAGCAGCTAACAGGCCGAAAAGATAAGAGAAAGGCTTGTAACCAAAATGGCTACATTACATAGGGAGGAGCCTCTGGAAGAAGGGGGAGTTGGGCAGCAGGGTTGGGGGTGGGGGAGGTGGGGGAGTAGGTAGAGGGTGTGGTATGCCAGAAATACTCTGAAGCAGGTAGGGTCTGAGAGATGCTGGAAGAACCTGGTGGCCAGGCTCACCTGCATATGTTAAATAGGCACCTTAGTGATTTGTTTCAGAGTTTGAGACTTAACAGGGAGGAAAAGACAGTTCATATTACAGGCTATAGACCATCAGATAGTGAAGTCAAGGCATGAATTCAAGGGAGGAGCTTAAAGCAGAAATCCAGAGGAGTGTTGCTTACTGGCTTGCTCCCTATGGTTTGCTCAGCAACCATTTTTATATAGCCCAGGTCCAATTTAGGATGCTATCATCCACAGTGGGCGGGGCCCTCCTACATTAAGTAACAATCAAGAAAATGCCTCATAGACATACTTCATATAGTCCGATCTAAATGGTAGTAGTTCCTCAGTTGAAGTCCCCTCTTCTCTGCTGTGTCACAAAGCATGTCATGTATTTTATTATAGTTTTACTTTTCGCATTTTACAAACACTACTTCACTATGTGGCTAAATGACTTAGCAGACCCCCTACCCCCTACCCCTTACCCCCACCTTGGCCCTGCCAAATTCCTGGAAGTACCCACTAACTCCTTCAAACAGTACAAACTTCATGATCACAAAGAAAATACTTCGTAAGTAGATGATGTATTGATTTGAGCATTCTGTATCTCTGGCACTCATAAGTGAAGGATCTGTATGCAAGGTAATAAATAAATTAAGTGGGAAGTGTGGAATGTTAGAGAAAATGAAAGTATGTAACGATGAGACAACTTCTCTCAGATCAGAGAATAAAAAATATCAGCTATGTGACTTCAGGTTAATATTTAGATTTCCTTTAATGTCCTTGTTGTTTATAAACGAACAAATAAAGACTTTAAATTTTGCAGATGATATTAAACAAAGCACTTTTTAAAAGGAAAAAGAACATAGTAAATATCAGAAACAGTACATATGGAACTGACAAGGTGAGAAATGTGTGAGTAGGCAATCTTAGCATGTGATTAATCTTCGAAAATCCCTTAATAGTACTCACTGGGGAAAGATACTGGCATTACAAACATAAAGAAGTCCAAGAGCATGAACTTCTAGTAGGTTTGGGAATAACAACTAGACCATTACTATTACTAAAATGATACACCACTAGTAGTAGAATTACTAATAGAATTATGCAGACTTAGCATGCAGAAATGACAAACAAGTGCACAATAATAATAAACCGTATTAAGGGCACTCACTATCTTTATGAGAGGTCATACATGTAGACAGTCAATGTGGTTCCGCCTTCTTCTTCTTCTCCTTCTTCTTCTCCTTCTTCCTCCTCCTCTTCCTCTTCCTCCTCCTCTTCCTCCTCCTCTTCCTCCTCCTCTTCCTCCTCCTCTTCCTCCTCCTCTTCCTCTTCCTCCTCTTTCTCCTCCTCTTCCTCCTCCTCTTCCTCCTCTTCTTCCTTCTTCACACATTCAAAAAATTCTACTTCTGAATTTATTTAGGTCCAACCATTTCTATCCTATTTATAGTTGACAAGTATTACTCAATTATTTATAAGGATCTGTGTGTTGCTAAGTTTCTTAGGTACCATGACACTCCCTTCTTCTATCAAATCCTTTGTAATGCCCTTTATTTATTGATGATGAAACTGAAGCAGAATGCACTTGATTCTGAATTCAGCTGACTGTATCACTGTTGCAACATATAATTTGATCTTATGTCTATCAAATTTTCTGAATTGTAAGGAATATCCAGCACAGACATTAACAATCATTTTTCTGGAATTGCAAGTGGATATTTTAGCCTTCATATATACCCTTAGCCACCACCCCTCAATTCTGTTTTTGGTTCAAAGAAGGAATCCTGGACAATATGCTAACAAATGGGTATGCCAGTGTATCTATCTAGTCTGATATTTCTGTCATTACAATACAACACTGACTGAATAGGGGCTTAAATTTTAGGAATTTATTTCCCACCGTAGAATCAATATCAAGGTGCCAGCATAGTCAGTTTCTCCTAGGCTTGTACCCCAGAATTATGTCCCTGCATGAGTGAGGGAAGCTCTCTGACATTTCTTTGAAGCACACCAGTCTTCCCAGAATCCCACCGTTACCACGTCATTTAACTAAAATGATTTCTTTTTATACAGTCACCCTGGGGATGAAGTCTCCAACACCTCCATTTGGGGAGAAGATACACAAACATTGAACCTCAATAAAGCTTCATTTATAAGATCTAGTGCTATTAGTTGGGGGCACAAACAAAGTGTGAAAGAAAACATTCAAAAGGGAGAAAGAAATCAGTGTGGTGCAAAGTAAGAAAAAAGAAAGGTTGGCTATAATCACCTGCCTTATTGTGCAGGAGCTGAGCAACTCGATTGGGACTTTTGCCCACTGAAAATTGCCCTCTCTTTTGTCTCCCAAGAGTACATCAATGATCTACAACATACTTGGGAGCCAAGGATCTCACAGTTTAAATATCTACAAGTTACTTTGCAGTTAGGATCACACAAAAAAAAATGATGGACCAATCTCTCCCCAAATGAGAAACAAGTTACACACATTCGTCACATATGTCGTGAGAAAAGAGAGAGAAAAAAAGGTGAACAGTTTCTTTTATGAGGCTTACAGTCTAAAAAGCAACAGAAAGATGTCAAGGAAATAGTCTTTTATATATATAAAAAAGTAATCATCTGCACTGTGCTTTTATTAGATGTGAGAGGAGGGACCTTTGTGAAGACTGTAACAAAGAAACTTGACCTAGGGTGTGAATTTGAAAAGGTTTTCTCAAGAAAGCCTTCCTCCTTTCTATCCTGAATCCTTGAGAGATGCCAACTTAGTTAACTTTCTGTTTTTCCAGTAACAGAGCTGCCAGGATGTCCTTGCTCACTCGGGCAACAACCCCTGCTCTGTCTCCAGTTCTACTGCTGGCCAGGGCTAAGATTTCTAAGGAAATTAACTTCTGATGATTCTAAATCCCACAGAGATGGTGTTTGTCTTCCTCTTCTTGTGTTCTTCTAAGGGGACCTTTGACCTGTGTCTCTACCCTGGAGTTTAGACAATGTCATTCCTAGAGTGGCAAAGCTACTTACAATGCATTCCTTACAGTGGTTACTTACTGTATCATTGCTGTCTCAGAAAACCAAATGGCCCAGGGAAATGTGTAAAAAATAAAAACAACACCACCAGATAAAGGAATAGACATAGAAACAGCCCATAAAAGAAGGGCATTCTCTTGCCTGGCACTCCTTTAGCTCCTCCTCCTCCCTCCCCACCAAGCTTTGAATGCCTATTTTGGAGCCATCTCTATGGCTTCACCTTTCAAAGCAACCCTAATATTCTCCTTTCTTCTGTGCACAAGTGTCTGAGGTGGGGAATTACTCTTCGATCCTCGTTCCTCTTGTTTGATGATAACTGTTACATACCAAACTGGCTATTTCCTGCACACCTTTTCCAGCAGCCAAGGCCTTTGCAGTTTCCTCTTTTTGGAATGGATTCCTTTGTGTCTTTTCCTGAAGAATTCGTGTTCAGCTGATAAACATGTCATTACCTTTGTTGTGTGATCCCAGGCTACCTCTTACTGGAAACCCTGAAGCATGAGTTCAGCCCTGCTCTGTATTCTCAGAACTCCCTCTGTTCTCTCTATTATGGTTTTCACTCCATTTTTGTCATTATATTGTAATTAGTGTTTGCAGATTGGTCTTTCCCCTCTAGACCATGACTGCTTGAGACCCCGGGTAATTATGTTATATTCTCTGTGCCTCCACTGCTTTTTGTATCTGCCACTCAATGGGTGCTGGAAAACGTAAAAAATAAGTTTGTTGATTACACCTGTCCCACATGCATGATCGTTTTGTAGAAATGTGGATAGGTGGAACTACGTGATTGCAGCTATTCTGCTAATGAAAAGGGAGAAATTAATGCACAATTGTTGAGTGAAATGTTTGCTTTTCTTTCCTGATAATTGTTCAGTCTTCACTCTCCTAAACCTGAGAAGAACACCTAACCATGACAACTTTTCACCATCTAGCCCAGGTCAGCTGAAGAGTTTTGCCCTTACCAATCAATCTACTTTGCATCTGGACTCAGACATCCTAGAATTACAAACAAGAGTTGGTGTCTTAGTCAGGGTTTCTATTCCTACACAAAACATCATGATCAAGAAACAAGTTGGGGAAGGAAGGGTTTATTTAGCTTACACTTTCCACAGTGCTGTTCATCACCAAAGGAAGTCAGGACTGGAACTCAAGCAGGTCAGGAAGCAGGAGCTGATGCAGAAGCCTTGGAGGGATGTTACTTACTGGCTTGCTCACCTTGCTTTCTTATAGAACCCAAGACTATCAGCCCAGGGATGGCACCACCCATGATGGGCTTTCCCCCTTGATCAGTAATTGAGAAAATACCTTAAAGCTGGATCTTATGGGGGCATTTTCTCAAGGGAGGCTCCTTTCTCTGTGATAACTCCAGCTTGTGTCAAGTTGGCACACAAAAGCAGCCAGTACAGTTGACTTAAGGGATAAAGACTAGTTTGCTCTATGTTGCTGTGATGAAATACTGACCAAAAGGAACTTGGGGAGGAAACTTAGTCTTTCAAGTTTACAGTCTATTACTGAGGGAACCCAGGGCAGGAGCTCAAGGCTAGAACCTGAAGGCAAGAACTGACAAGAGGCCGTGAAGGAATACTGATTAAGTGTCCATCTTCCCCTATATTACCCTTCTACTGGCTTGCCCATTTTCCTCTAGATTACCCAGCTTCCTTGGCTTGCCCAGCTAGCATTCTTATATAGCCCAGGTCTACCTGCTCAGGGATGGTACTGCAAGAAGTGGGCTGGGTTCTCCCACATCAATCCTTAATTCAGGAAATGCCCCCAGAGATGTGTGTACTGGCCTATTTGCTGCAGGCAGTTGAGTCCCTCAATTGAGTTCCTCTTCCTAGGTGTATTTAGGATTTTGTCAGCTTGACAAAAACTACAGGTCTTTTTATTCTAAGGTCTTTCTAAGAGGTTGAGGATCTAAAATAATTTAAGTCTCTTTGGATCACTTATCAATCATGCAACGAGCTTCGTTGATCTGACCTTTCAATTACCAATGATCGTTTGGCATCCAGAGTCTTAGGCTCCTTGGCACATGGAAGTAGAATTGTCCAGGAGAGAGAATGAAATTGAAGCAGAACAAAAGCCAAGTCCAACACCCAGTTCTGCTGCCTTTCTGACGCACGAAGCCCACAAAAAAGGCTTTTTGCTTCTGTTTCATTATGTGACAGTCATAGACTGTAAACACTGTCGGGAGCAGAGAAAACACTGTCTAGAAACAAATAAGAAAAACTGAAGATGAAGCTGAGAGTGCACACGCAGCTTATGCTTTAGTAGTCTGTGGTCATGACAGCTTTTGCTCTACTGAAGGTGCCGGGTGTGGTGTTCTTTTCTGTGTAATGATCGCTGAAACAGTGTGACTTGTGGAATTTGCCTTAAAAAAAAATGCAGTGAGTGTTTAATCACTCAGGGTGTGAGGAACCACATTCTGTTCAATGTGCTTCCAGCCTTTGTGTCCCTGCTTATTGGTGATAGTACTCAAAACACTTGTCTCAATTTTCAGATCAAAGCTGATATATATATATATATATATATATATATATATATATATATATATATATATATATATCTCAGACCTCGAAAGTCTTGAATTGCCTTCTGCATTTCTGCTCATCAGAAGAAAATACCTACAACCACTTGAAAGAGCTGTGTTCTCTTTTTTTTCCAGATAGCAAATTCTGCTTCGCCTTTCTGCTTTGCTTATTTCTTACTCTGTCAATGTCATCTGCTTCTTGAAATGTATCTTTTAATTAATTATTCTTGGCTAAAATGGTCTGCTGTGGCTTGCTGTCAAGACAAGAATTCATATCAGTGAAGTAGGATCTGCCACTAAGGGGAATATCTTAGCCTAATTCAACACAAAATTAACCTCATTTACCCAATAATAACCTCAATTGATTTTTCAAATAAATCTTTTTTGTTGTTTGTGTTCTCTGAAGTTGCATACTATGTGGTATTTTTCTACAAAGAGTAGAAATTCAGATGCATAAAAACACTGAATTGTATGCTAGCTAGACACCTGATTGAGAAAGCATTTGGAGAGAATGCCAACGTTAGCAGTCAAATCCAGCAGCATAAACAATTCCATTTATGCTTACTGTATGGGAGATCTTCAAAGAAACAGATCCCTAAAAGCATATTAAACATGGAAAGTTTTACACAGATTCTAATATTGTCCATAACTATTAAAATAGTATAAGAGGTATAAATGATATAGCAAAGACCTAGATAATGAAAACCAGTGAATATAGAATATAGGAGCAAGCTGGATGATAAAACCAAAAGTAAATCTCATGACTTTTATGGCAGCCCTTAAAAAACAATGGTAGATTTTCAAAGTTAAAAGATTTACTAAACTGAATAGAACCAACCCTTCCTATGCTTTATAGAACTACAATTTAGCCCTTTTGGAAATAAATTGAGGTATGAGGATTTGCATATATTTCTACACTCTTTTCAGTGTAATCCTTCAGGAATAAGTGTATTTTTTCCCCTAAGAAGGGGAAATGAAGGTCACTCTTCTTTTATTGTAGGTGCTAGGAACACAGTGACTGCGTGACTTTTTAGTTATCAGGATTGACTGCATGGTGTTGAAAAGTCACTGGACTAGAAAGCATTCTAGGTCTTCAGTGTACTGGCATCATTAACTGGCTTTGTGACCTTGGGTTGGGGGATTAATGGGTTTGACTAATTTTCCTTAATCACTTGGATAGTGTATAAAATGTTTGAGATTGTCTTAGCTAAGTTTGGTATGGTTGCGAAGCAAACACTTTGACCATGGCAGTTCTTATAAAGGAAAACATTTCATTGGGGCCTACAGTTTAAAAGTTTAGTCCATTATCATTGCGACAGGAAGCATAGTAGCATGCAGGCAGACAGTGCTGGAGAGGTAGCTGAGAATTTTTATCTTTATACACAGGCAGCAGGAGAAGAATGCCACACTGGGCAGGCTTGGGCATCTAATATCTCAAAGCCCAACCCTCTGGTGACACACCTCCTTCAACAAAGTCACATCAACAAGGCTTCACCTCTAATAATACCCTATGAGCCTATGGGGGCCATTTTCATTCAAACCACCACAGAGGTCTGATGACTGTAGAAATGTTTTCTTTAGTCAGTTGTTTTGTCCCTGGTGGATTGAGAGTGTAATGAACAGTAGTGACAATAAAGAGCTTGAGATGAAATAGTGAGAAATGGACAAATCAGAGCTGGGTGTGAGGCTGGAGGAGAGACTTAGGAACCACAGCTTCTTTGGGCTTGCTGGCTGTATTCATTGTTTTCTGTCACATTGCTTGATATGGGATTGATGTACATGGAAAGGAAACTTACTTACTTGTGAATTTTTAGAGAAGGGCTTGCATTATCATTCTGGTGATGGCCCTTAGCTGTGTCATAACATGGCAGATGGCATTACTGAGGGATCACATTTTAGGGGAAGAAGTCACATGGTAAGACAGGAAGTGAGAATAATTAGCTCATCCTTTTCTGCTTTCAGGGGAACTAACTATTGTAAATTGCACTGGTCCCTTTCTGTGGTGGTTTGAATATGCTTGGCCCATGGGAATTGGAATTATTAGGAGGTGTAGCCTTATTGGAAGGAATGTGTCACCGTGTAGATGGGTCTTGGAGGGCTTCTATGCTCAAACTCTGCCCATTGTGGAAAAGAGACTCTTTTCTGGCTGCCTGCTGAGGACAGTCTCTTCCTGGGTGTCTTTGGAACAAGATGTAGAACTATTGGATCTTCCAGCACAGTGTGTGCCTGCATGACACCATGCTTCTCACCATGATGATACTAGATTGAACCTCTGAAACTGTAAGCCAGCCCCAATGAAATGTATTTCTTTATGAGAGTTGCCTTGGTCATGATGTCTTTTCACAGTAATACAATGCTAACTAAGACACCTTCTGAGAGTAGAATCCCAATTACAAGATAATCTTCCACTAAGCCAGACATCTCTAGCACATGAAATTTTGGGAGACATGCTCAAAACAATATTCAAACCACAGCACTTGACCATGCCAGAGTCATAGCCAGGAACCAAACTATGTAATGTCTTATACTGTATAGTATAGATCTAAGGTTTTATCATGTGTGTAGTGATTCTCAGTTTCTGTTATGTAACAGAATTATTTGGGGAGCTTATTAAATCGCACATATCTGCCTTTGAGCAATGGCATCGGAATCCCAATGGTGGGCTAGGACACTACATTTTTGAGAATTCCCTCAGGTGCTTCTAATGAGCAGGACATTAAAGAGCAACTGAGAACTAAGAAAGCCCTGCAGTAAAGTCCTAATAGAACATGTGTATCTTAGAAAGACCATTTTTCTAGGAGTGTAGAGGATGAACTAGGGTTGTGTGAGCCTGGAGACAGGGGGATGGCGAGGAGAGGCAGCCTACCCCTCCTGCCTATATGTCTGTAGAGAACTCTAATATATGTATCTCAGAACAAAACCAGGAATACTTAAAGTAGCGATCCATACAGTTGCATTGAAAAAAAACCAAACATACCCCAAATATTTTTTTAAATGATGGTATCTTCCCACAAGAGAATTCTACAAAAGTGAAAAGAAATAAATTATCTACATGCAACCAAGGTGGATCTTACAAATTGAAGGTTTTAAAACTTTATTATTTATTTATTTACTTACAATAAATAAATTGTATATGTGTATATGTGTTGTTGTTGCTGCTGCTGCTGCTTCTGTTGTTTGAGGCAGGGTCTCACTCTGTAGTCCTGGCTGGCCTATAATTCACTATATAGGCCAGATTGGCCTTGAATTTACAGAACCCTGTAATTCTATGCCTCCTGAATGCTGTGATTAAAGGTGTTTCCCCACTATGTCCAGCTCACAAACTTCCTTGAGTTTTAAGAGTGAAAAATCCAAGTAATATAAGAGCTTTAAAATGAGAAAAAAATAATCAGACCTTAATCTACATAGTTTTTGAACAAGCAAAAGAATAGAAAGACACCGTTCAGGATAGCATTTCCCAGGTGTTTAAGTTTGGAGGATAAGCTCATGAGGAAGGATGACAGCTTCAGTGGTGTTGCTAGAGTTTTCCTTATTGTAGTTGAATAGTGATGGGGTTTATGTTTTGAGTATGCCCTATAACTTATATTTGGCAAATAGTTTGAAAAGACCCTGTGCCACATTTTCTTTTCTTTTCTTTTTATTACATTATTTCATTTATTTATGTTCCAAAAGTTGCCTCCCTTCCCAGTCCTCCCTCCAGGAGTGCTTCACCCCCTCCTCCCACCTCTGAGAGAGTGCTCCCCCATCCACCCACCCACCCCCGTTTCACCCCCACCCACTCCCACCTCACCCTCACCAGCATCCCTCTTCTTTGAGGCATCAAGTTTCCACAGTATTAAGATCATCCTCTCCCACTGAGGCCATACAAGGCAGTCCTCAGCTACACATGTATCCAGGGCCAGGTTCTAGCCCACGGTTGTTGGCTCAGTCTCTGGAAGGTCTGAGGGGTCAGGGTTAGTTGACCCTGTTCTTCCTCCTATGGAGTTGTAATCCCCTTTAGCTCCTTCGGTCCTTCCTCTAACCCTTTCATATTGGTCTCCAACCTCAATCCAATGGTTGGCTGTAAGTATCTGCATTTGTGTCAGTCAGTTGCTGATAGAGCCTCTTAGAGGACAGCTATACCAGGCCCGTGTCGGCACACACAAGGCAGAATATAGCCTCAGCAATGGGATCAAGCCGACATTGGGCTGGTCACTGGGTGGCATTTTGTTCATTCTCTGCTTCATTTTTGTCTTTGAGTTTCTTTTAGACAGAAACAATGTGTGCCATGTTTTCTAGAGGTTCCATGTTATAATCATGGGGACTCAAAGAAGTGACACTGTGAGACTTCAACGTTTAGGTCCTACGTAGCCTTTCATAGATAGAGTCTTCTGGAACATATACCCTGGGGGAAGCAAGCTGCCATGTAAGAAATCCACCTGTCTTATCCTGGCAATAAGATAGTGGAGAAGTGACGTGGAGACACAATGATCTTTGCCAGATAGCGCCAGTGGAAGTACCAGGAATAAGAGGAACGAGGTCACCATGGGTAACTCTGTGGGTGACTTCAGCAAAGCCACTCTCTGACCATAACTGCATGAGATCTCCTGAAAGATACCTGCCCATTGACCCTCAGAACCACTAGAAAGAATAATTACTGCTGCTTCAAACCACCAAGTGGAAGGTGGTTTGTCATGCAAGAGGTAACCGTAACATCCTATGTCTATACTGTCTTGCATGCAAATATTGCATTTATTTTAATAAAGTGAGATTGTGAATATACATTGCAATCAGACAATTCTGCCTTCAAACCATGATTCTATCACCCCTTGGCTCTGTAGCTTTGGAGAAATTACTCAGCTTCTCAAAAAAAAAAATGCATTTTTCTATATGAAAAATGAGAGGACACTTCTGGTCCACAGGGAAGTGGAAAGGCTTAAGAAACTCCCATGCAGGCAGTCTGTAGAGAGATTACAATGGTAGAGGACAATTTGCACCCTACCTCCCTTACTGTGGATATAAGGAAAGAGAAAGGGGATTTTCTCCATGAAAAGCATGGCTTATAGCTCAGGAGCTTCTGAGAATATTCATAGTGAACAAGTGAGTAAAGTCTGCTCATGCTCTGTGGGTTTATGGAGATGCATTGATTTCCTGTGTTAATTTCAGGCATAAAATGTGTGGATTCAGGTTTCTCAGAAGCATAGTTCCCTGGTTTTAGCATTATCATTGTGCTAGGTTTCTGTCTCCTGTGCAGCTCTTCATTTTGGGCCTTCTCATCTCATTAGAGGAGAGCAGAAAGATGCAGGGGTCATGCAGCCAATCCACTGATGGTGGACTAGTCTCTCTTCAAGGAAGAAGGAGAAGCATGAAACTAAATGTGACTTTTTTCTGTAGGGTAAACTGAAATCTGGAAAAAGAAGATAGAAGGGTGATTTTTTTTTTTTAAGAAGCAATCTTGTTTGAAAGATGGTTATGCTCCAGGAAGGGTGAAATATGACCCTAGAGTATCCCACAGATATGCTCACAGCATCAAATCTCTACGATGTGCCTTTCACATAATGAAAGGCAGTTTTTACCCTTCTAGTTCTGCTGTCTCCTCAAGCAACATGGCTGAGGGGGATTAGCAAGACTTCAGCGGGGAGGTGAATATTGTTGTTCTGAAGAGCTTGCTGCTCCATGGAGCCTGTGAAGCACAAACATTAACACTGACTTGGGCTGCAGGAGCTATAATGGGAACCTGGCCCAGCATGGCTGCAGCCTGTGCAGGGGGCAGGCTCTCGACTACAGAACCAGGAGCTCAGGAGGATCAGAGGACAACATCCGTCTGTTCTCCACACTAACCAGAACAGAACAAAAGCCATGGGTCAGAATCCAGCAGGAGGTTTTTGAGCTTGATGAGCTGCAGAAGTCTCTTTAAGCTCTTGTTCTCTGGGTAGCTCATCTTTCTTTTCTCCGGGAAGAGAACAAGGCATCTTTCTTATCTTCTGAGAAACTTAGTGTACTTTTGAAAAAATTGGACTTGTGAGATATTCATTGAACATTCATAAATTTCTTTGCTTTTCTAAAGCAAAATCTGGCTTCAGTTAAATGTTTAGAGTCACCACAGAGCTGCTGAAGAAGTTATATAATTGACAAAGTTGGGAAAGAAAATATATAAGCCATTTCTTCCCCAGTAAGTTTCACCACGTTTAGTAATCAGTTCTGGTTTATAATAACATTCCTAAATGTCAGAAGGTAGAGTAAAATCAGTGGTTCGAACTTCTGAGTAGAGATTTGGTGCTGTATCAGTCAGCTTGTCCTTACCATGATGAAACTGTTGAATCATGAAAAAGAAAAGAACTTACTTAGCTCACAGTTTGGAGTCTGACAGTCTAAGCCGTCTGGTGCAGGGTTTTACAAGGCTCTTGTTGCTTGCACCACATTAGGGCAACAATACACATATCTTTGTCTCTGTGTAGTCTTTATCTTTTTAGAAAAAACACAGAAATTCAATCCTGAATTTAGGCTGCACCCTAATGATATAATCTAATCTGATCACTTTTTGAAGGTCCTATCTCTAAATACTAACATTAAAGTCAAATTAAGTTCCCACCCTCTAAGTACCATTAATAGAAGTAATACTTGCAAGTATCAGAATATTTTATTCAGCAGCGTACAGGGAGAGGCCAATAGGAACACATCAGCACATGGGTGGCAGGAAGCCACGCATAGCTGTCCACGGACTGTCATAGATACACATGCAGTTTAAACCAATGGAGGTTGCATAGATGTAGGCATATAGGCAAGCACAGTGCCAGGTGGGCAAAGCCCAAGGTAATGGCAGAGGTACTAGTTTCTGACCCAAAGACCGTATTTATACAGAATCACACAAAATGGCAAAATTTTACTAGTAATATTTATATACCAGATTATATTTCTGCTTATTTTGAGGTTTCTTAGACATCCAGTGTCAGCCATTTTGTGATAACTTACAGTCCCTGAGATGTTCAGTAGTAGCCCGTTTGGCCACATTGGGTATCTGTAACAGTTCCATGTTGTCAAAACATGAACTGGGCTGAACTGTCTCCTGTTCCCTGGAGTATCCTTTACCTAGCAAGGCCTTGCATTGTTGCAGAATATATAATAGAAAGACTCTATTACTTCACTTTCATTAGGGAGAAATACACATCAATCACATTTCTAACTCACTAGACTCCCTTAATACATTACCCTGTGGCAAAACCCTCTGAAACAATTTTATTTACAAAAAAAAAAAATTGCAGACATAGGGCATAGATATTTCCGCTGAAATATTTGAAATCAGTTTGCTGATCTTATATGTTCGAGGATGTATTTCTACAATACAAATGTCAAAATTAGGTTCTTAAATGTGATTTTTTAACTTCCCTCTAGTCCTTAGAGCTCAGCCAAGATTTACCCGTTGCCTTCATGATATATTTTGTGGAAAATAAGGACCCGTTTCAAAACACAAGTGTTATTTTATGATTTCTTCCAGTTTAAGACATTTCCTCTGTTTCCCTTTGACTTACCTGGGTACTTTTAAATATTAAAATAATTTCTTCATGATTAGATCAATGTGATGCATTTTGGCAGAAATGCCATTTAAAAATTCTGGTATATCATTGTATTCTTTCTAAAGTCACATTAAGATGTGACTTTAATTAGTCTGATTAACTGACAGTGTTAATTAGGTCACCTGATTAAAGCGTTATCTGCTCATCTCTGTAGTTATATTCTTTTTTTAATTAAAAAATATTTTTTGCAGGTGGGATATTTTAAGCAACATAAGTATTCCATTTCATGAAAGCATGACTTTCAATTTGCTTGTTTTGTGCACCCACGGATCCCTGTTTTGTTCAATGGCTTATAGGCTACTGTATTCACTTTGATACTGAAATTGCCCCAGATTTGAAGCTGGTGTCTGTGTCTTTTGACATGTCTGTATAGCGCTTTTAACAATTCCTCAGTTCCCAGCATAGGACGAGACAGAAACACCTAGGCCTCTCTATGGATCCTCACTAAGTCAGGAACAGCATGTGAAGCCAGCTTTGGCTGCTAAGGTCACTGATACTAGTATGTCACTGCTTCCTGGCCTTCTCAGCACCTTCAAGATATTTTAAGAAAAGTATCTATTTGGCATGACGATAGCAAGTAGCTTTACTTAGTTTGAAGTTTTTCTTTGGACTCTTCACGATTGTTTTTGTTATGCAAAGTAATTGATCAAATTATAGCCAATTTACCAAATTTTTAGCGTGTGAGACTTATATATTAGCCATTTTACTCTTCAGAGTTGGGAATGTTTTCCTATATTTTCTACTATTTTTATAATTTTTGTTTTATAAATTTTTATAAATTTTGAAATACATATACTTGGGAATACTTGGATGCCCCTAAGAAGTCTTTGTGTCATTTGGAGGGCAAGCTCGGCACCACAGGCAGACAGACTGTTTGAAGTAGTCTCAAGCCGTCATGGTTTAGAAGTACAAGTATTTTGTGCCCAGTTCTACGGCTTCCTTGCCCCACTGTGGCTGATGACTTCTTTGTTTGTTTGTTTGCTTGGAGACAGGGTTTCTCTGTGTAGCCCTGGCTGTCCTGGAACTCACTCTGTAGACCAGGCTGGCCTCGAACTCAGAAATCCGCCTGCCTCTGCCTCCCAAGTGTTGGGATTAAAGGCGTGCGCCGCCACCGCCCGGCCCGGCTGATGATTTCTTTAGGAGACTTTAGAAAACTTTTGGTACCCAGAATTCACTACACAAAGCAATTGATTCAGAGCTTTTGGGATCTGGGTAAGGATCCTTTTGAGGCTTTACAGGTATCCGATGAGCTGCAAAGGCCAAGAACCATTTATCTAGTTATATATTCACACCACTCCATATGATTCATATGATCCATATAATTCAAACACTGGAAAAGGCTTCCTCTGGCCTAAGAAACTACTTTTTTATGATATTCTTTCAAGTTTCTTAAAAATGTGGCATCTTGAATCTCTTTATTTAAAAAAAAAATTCAGTGTGTGTGTGAATATATATGTGTGGGTGGACACATGTCAGGGCGTGCATGTAGAACACACAGGTAGGAATAAGTTCTCTCCTTCCGATGTGTGGGACTCAGAGACCTAACTCAGGTTATATGTCTTAGTAGCAGTAAATTTTACCCTCTGAATCTTCCTGCTAGCCCAAGTTTTTAATAATTTACTACTAGTGATTTTTATCAGACCTTAAGTGAAGGCACAATTGTGAGCATTATCATGTGTAGAAACTATATACGCACCATGTTTACTATATACAGAAAGTCCCGGCAACCCAGACAAAGGTTACTTTTATGTTACTGTGACCAATTGCCTGACAGAAGGAACTTAAGGAAGGCGAAATGTATTTGGGCTCACAGCTGGGGTCACAGACAATGGTGCCGGGGTGATGGTTTGAATGAGGAATGTTGCCAGTCGTCTCTCAGATATTTGAATACTTGGTTCCTAGGTGATGGTGCTGTTTTGTTTTGGAAGTTTAGGAAGTGTGGGCCTTTGTTGGAGAGAGTATGGAGGTGAGCTCTGAAAGTTTAAAGACATGCTATTTCAAGTTTGCTTCCTCTGCTTCCTCCTTGGCATTTGAGATGTAAGAACTCACCATTCAGTTCTACATGCCGAGCCCTTCTTTTGCCAGAATGGATGCTAGTCTTCCTGGAACACAAGCCCAGATCAGCTCTTTCTTCTATGAATTTCTCTGATCCTGACGTTTTATCCCGGCAATAGAAAAGTAACGGATACAGTCAGTGAGGTTCATTGTTGGGACTTGCTCTTGTCTGTGGTGAAGGAAGAGTGAGACTGCATGCTCACATCTTGTAAAATTAGGAAGCAGAGAGCTAGACCAGAAGCAGGATGACCTTTAACCTCAGCCCTATAGCCCTACACTCAGTAGCGAGGACCTATGTCCAAAAGTTCCACAAGTTCCTTGAACAGCTGGGCACCAAGAGTTCAAACATATGAGCCTATGACGGCAATTATAGTCATACTGGAAGGAGCTTTGTCACCAAAGTAATCTAAAGAGGAATGTCATGGTAGATCTGAAGTTTAGACCAATGATTAAACCAGTGTCTTATTATCTGAATGATCATAGACAAGCTAAGTTCCTAGTGTCTCATTTATTTGAATAAGAAAAAATTTATTCAGAGAAATGAGGCTGATGCTAATACCTATTTTGTGGAATTTTTGTGAGAAGCAGACATATAACACTTCCAACAACTTCCTCCATATGAGCCAAATTATATACTGGCTTAAATTAGCTTCTTGAGTGGCCTGTCTGTAAAATTAGGAATATTATTTAATATTAATTTTAAAATAAAATTCTATGCTGAGACAACTATTTTTTGTAACGAGTATGCATTTCTTGAGTTCCAAGAAAGTCCAGCTAAAGAAAACTATAATTAAAATACTTCAATAAGTTGCAGAGTAATTGTTGGAGTTGCATTGAGGTGACAAATGGGTCCAAAGGGATAAATTTTCTATGATTGTTTATTTCACTAAATTTTCAATGCTGTTTTGCGTATGCACCATCATTTGTGAATATCATACACTCTGGGGAAAAAGTGACGTTAGGATAAGAGGTGGTCATGGATACCACTACTTAACATGGAAATTTATTATGATGATGCTTAAGTTAATATGTATGTACATATTTCTCATCTTACCTGATGCATAAGAAGCAACCGACCTTGTGACAGTTTGAAATAATAGATGAAGCATCTCTGAAATAGGCTCAGAATTATGTAGCCTGAGGCATGCACAATTTCCTGTCGTGTCAAGTAAAATGAATATGAAGTGCATCTTTAATAAGCAGAAACAAAAACTGATAACCCTTGCAAAGAAGGAAATATCTCTCTCTCTCTCTCTCTCTCTCTCTCTCTCTCTCTCTCTCTCTGTGTGTGTGTGTGTATGTGTGAGAGAGAAATAGATAGAAAGAGATCTATCAACACAGTTCTTTTATTTAAAGAAAATTGATGGTCTAAGCAAACTGTATTTATATAGCCATCAATTCTCTTTATAAAGATCTTCCGCCAGGAAACTTTGCACCTGTTAATCAGTTCCAAGACATAATAAGTTGAGGAAGCTGCTATTGATGCCTAAACCAGACCATAGCTTCAGTAAGTAGGGGGAATATGAAACCTGTTTGCCTTCAGTCAGTACATTCTTATTAAGCAACCAGAATGAGTTTGTTTTGTACAAGAGACTCAGGCAACTCAAAGCTTGTATGCTCTAATAAATAAAGAATACAAAAGTAGGGCGGGAGAGATGGCTCAATGGTTAAGAGCACTGACTGCTCTGCCAGAGGTCCTGAGTTCAATTCCCAGCAAGCACATGGTGGCTCACAACCATCTGTAATCGTGCTTGTCCAGATGCAGGGAGAAGGGCAAAGTTGGGAACAATCATGCTTTAAATATAATGCTGCAAGTAAGAAAGTAAGCAGGAAATAGGGACTATATAACTTACAATTCGCCTTACAGTTACTAAAAACAAAGGCTTTACTGTCCATTTTTCTAAGGCTGGCCAACTGTTTCTGCTGTTCCCACCAGGTTGTTGGGCTTCTTGTTAGTCAGGCTGCAGTTAGTTGAGAGGTTGTCTGGGCTAGACTGAAATAACTCACACATTATGCTTATTGGATGGTGATTGGCTGGCTACTGGAGTACCCTGGGTCGCCTCCACAGTCTTATCTTTCTATAGGATAATTTATGTTTGTTTTAACACATGGAATATAAGAGAGTAATGTAAACATATCAAGGTCTGAAGTTGAGACTTGAACCTGGAACATTCCAATTCATTACTACATTCTGTTGATCAAAGGCTATCTCAATGACAGGCTGGATTAGAGATTAGTGGACGATTAAAGCTGGTTAAAAAATTAGTGGACTGGTTAAAGCTGCAAAGTCACAGTGTAAGGGCTGTGGATACCAGGATGGTGATCATACTAGGGAGGGGGTTGCTGTTGCTGCAATTATTCACATGAGATGGTTCACTGAAGAACAGAGGATTCGGGGAAAAAATAAAAACCAGAAAATTCTGTAAGGTCAGTTTTCCAAGTGCACACTCTCATATTTGAGAAGTTCTAGACAAGACTCACATTAAGGAATAGAGAGCTGTATTAATCATCCACGTAGGAAAGGAGAGGGCCACAACAAGGATGCAGAAGTGTTGCAAAGACTTTTGTTTGTTTTTCTAAAGAAATGTAACTACCAAATAACAAATTCATTTCCTCTGTGGATATTTTTGGATTGGTCTTGCTCCCCCTTCCCACCCCCCCACCCTCCCCACCCCGTTCTATGATTTCAAGCTGTCTTTTGCTGTTCATATCTCTGGGCTCCAGCCTGTCGGTGGCCTTTGGCTGATCATGACCTTACAATATTCTGCTGACTCTCCAACAGTGCCTTAGCCAGCAGATCTGCTGGTGTGAGCATTTTGGGTGCACATTCATCAGCTTTCAACTGCTGGACAACTGAAAGATTTTTTTAAAAATGGTATCTGTCTTCTCTAGAGCTCAAAGCGTCTCCCTAAGACTTAAAAGAAATTCTAATCTTGTTTTGCCATATCCTGTTTGCAACTTCTTGTGATTACTTAAAAACTGGACTAACTAGGTCCCTCACATCATTCTCTCACTGATGGGAAGTTTCCCCAACATAATGTCCCCAACTTTGACCCACCAAGCATCTCCAGGAATCCAACCTGAATTCACAAGCAAGCCATCATGATGCTATTATGACTTCTGGAAACTGCAGAAATCGTATCAGATTTTTTAAAAAGGGAAAATGAGTATTTATTTACCCTAAGGTTTATGTGGCAACCCAATCTCACAAGGATTAGACAAACTAAAATGCCACAACGACTTAAAAATATTTTGTTTCTTGTGGAAACTTGAAATAAAAAAACATAATTGAGTTAGATTTTGAAGAAATACCAAGAAATCACTCTGAGAATACTTGCCTTGGAAGAGAAAAAATCATTTAGAACCAAGTAAAGATTTCAGATACTCATCATACTTCCTGATTGATTAAAAAATTTATTGCCTTAATAACCCAAAGTTCAATGGCTATTACCAATCCCCATGCTCTTCTCAATACCCACATTGTTTGGTTCTAATGATTTTGCTTGTTCAAAGACATATAAACCTTATATGCAAAGATTTAATTGGCTGCTCTGAAGGAAGGAAGAGATGGTGAAAAAGCCCAGTGTGCAGCTTGAGTAAAGCAAAGCATTTATCTATCTCTGTCTGTTGAGAGGCTTGAAGATTAATAAATTTGGAATGGCTCATTTTAAAGCCACACTGCATTAAAAAAAAAGACACATGCTTCCTGCAGATAGGATTTTTAGACTGCCTGGGATTTATTATAATTTTATGAGAGGAAAAACCTTAATAGCACAGTGATCAAATACATTATAAAATAATTTTAGAAAACCCAAGTATTTATAATTTTTCTAATTGTTCCTTGTAAATTTCACATTCCCCTCTTGCACAGTTATACTATCAGGACTTGGAATCTTAAATTGCAGCCTTCAGTCATTTTACAACAGTACGATGAGTGTTTTATTTCCCTGGGAATTATTATTTCCGGAGGCAATAAAAATAAGCCTCTGTGATATGGTCTGCGTTTTTTGGAGTTGTTTTCTATGTGTTTTGTTGTCAGTTTAGCAGAATTAATTAGATTAATTCCACATACGCTCCAGAATATTATTAGATATTAATTTAGTATTCAGAGGTGGTAGTTTTATGTAGAATTATAAACTAATTTTTAAAGAAAGTGAACCAATCTAGAGTCACCTCCTTCAATACTTGGTCTTCATCAGACAACCTAAAAATCTATTAATGTTTCCATTATGTTTATAGGAATCTATTAAAAATGTAGTTATGTATATTCTCAGTAAAGTACTACTTGAGTTTGAACATTATTTTCTAATCTATTTTCTTATCTGCCTTTTAAATAAGCCCACATACTGGTACACTTCTGCCACCCCCTTAAAAAAGAACTAAAAAAGTGGTTTAAAGAAAGCATGCACCATATTGACCACCAGCTCTAAAGGCATTCCTGGACACTCAGTTGGGTACACTTCTATTAAGATTAGTTATTATTTATTAAAGATTAGTTTTCAAAATAATTTTAAAAATCCACATGTATGCAATTTAACCACTAGGTATATTAATACACAAAAGTTTACTGCCTCACTTTTCAGCATCTTTTTTAGTGTGTCTATGTGTATCTGTGTGTGTATGTATGTTGCATGTGTGTGAACATAGTCTTTCCTTACACATGAATGTGGGTGGAGGCCAAAGGTTGACAATGGGTGTCTTTAATTGTTTCTTAACATTGTACATACACATATACATATGCATCATATACACATGCATTTACACTTTAACTTATTCTCAGAAAATTTCATACATGTGTATAATGTAATTTGATCAGATTCACACTCACATTTCTCTCCTCTAACTCCTGAGTTGCTCCCTCATATTTTGTTCCAATTTCATGCTTTCTTTTTTTTCCTTTTAAATAAAGCACAAAGACCAAATTGTGCTGTCCATGTGGGGCCACCTACCAGAGCATGGTTAACTTACCAGTGATTCAACCATTAAAGAAAAGTGACTGGCTAGTGCTATCATAACAAGCCTTTAATCCTAGCATACAGAGGCAGGTGGATCTCTGTGAGTTCAAGGCTAGCCTGGTCTAACAGATGGAGTTCCAGGATAGCCAGGAGTACAGGGAGAAACTCTGTCTTGAAAAAAACCAAAATGAAGAAAACAAAAGAAAGAAAAAAAGAAAAGAAAAAGTGACATCTCTACTGAAATCCATCAAAACCTTGGCTGGAGTTGGGAGTGTGCGTACACTACACGTTGGAATGTTTATTAGCGTGAGCTCATACAGACCTTCCGTAAGCAACCATAGTTGCCATGAGTTGTGTGTGTAAGTGCAATAGTCCTGTCATGTCAAGAAGGCAGTTTATTCTTAGTATTTCTTACCCTCTGGCTCTTAGCATTTTTTTTTTTTTATTTGCGTCCTCTTTCAAGATGTTCCCTAAGCTTTGGGGGAAGGAAGTTTGTTACAGATGTCTTATTTACGTTTAGCACGCCACAGATACTTGTTCTTTGCATTCTTACCTCTTGCAAGTCTCTGTATTAACTACTTTCCACTGTACACTTCTGTCATGAGAACTGAGAACTGCACCAATTTTTTGCATATAAATGTAAATATTTAGAAGGCAGCTTGATACTATGTCCATTTCACCAACTAATAATAGTAGGTTCACCTCAGCCATGGGTTCTTGGTTAGATTTATAGTACTAGCTATTAGGTATCTCCTGTGGAAAATGCTATGCAGACCACTAGAGGAGGCAAGTCATCAACTGTCACATTAAATTGTGAAGCCTGAAAGCTACATCAACATCCAACACATGCTCACTGGTACTATAGTAGCACAGATGGTATTGCAGTAAGACTGGATTGAGACAGGTTTAGGCTATATTTGCTAGTGAGCAAACCCTAGGCATCTGCCTTTCTCTATATCATCAATTCTGGGTTACATGAAAAAATATACCAGACCTGGATCTTTTGCTTTCCTTTTTTCCCCATCCTTTCCTTCCTTCTCTCTCTCCCTTCCCCTTTCTCTTCCATTTATTTTTTGACAAGTAACGTGGTTTTACCCTAGGCTTCCCAGCTATGTAGTTCTCTGGTTCTTGGTTACCCAAGCATTGGTGGGTATGTGTTGCTTCTAATGGGGTAGGCCCTATGTCAAATCAGACATTGATTGGCTACTCTCACATGTTTTGTGACATGATTGCCCTATCATATTTTGCTTACAAAACAGCTAATAGGTCAAAGGTTTCATGGCTGGGTTTGTGTCCATGTTTCTCTTTCGGTAGACTGCAGAGTACCATCCCACACCTAAAACTCAAGAACATATGAATGGGGCCTCTATGCAGATGCCAATTTGACTTCTCCATGTTTACTGAGTTGTTTGAGTGTTGTCCTTGGCAATGAGGTCCCACTATTTGCAGAAAGCAACCTTTTGTTTTAGCAACAGCCTGGGGTATTTGAGGATTTCCATGGGACTCCTTTGGCCAACAACTCAATTGAATGCAACCTAGTCCAACTACTTGAAGTCTCACCTGGTGGCAAGAAACGGCCAGTTGAGATTCTATATCCCCTATACTAGTAGACCTCAATAGGACATCTTCACAGGTTCCAGGAAGTGTTCACTGCTCTAAGTTTCTACCCCTAACTCCCCACCCCTGTTCCAGCCATCTCCTCATGAGCTGATGATCTCCCCCTTGTCCCTATCTATCCTCAGTCTGCTTTTTCTCTCCAGAGAGATTTTGTGTACCCCAAGACTACTCTTCTTTCCCTAATCTCTTTGGGTTTATGGATTGTACCTTGGTTATCATTTACTTAGTGACTAATAGCCCCCCATAAGTGAATAATACCATATTTATCTTTTGGGGATTGAGTTACCTCACTCGGGATGTTTTTTCAGGATGTTTCATCCACTTGCTTGCAAATTTCATGATGAAATATTTTAACAGCTGAGCAATACTCCATTTTGTAAATGTACCACATTTTCTTTATTCGTTCTTCTGTTAAGGGACATCTAATTTGTTTGCAGTTTTTAGCTATTGTGAATACTGGTTGAGCACGTGTCCTTGTGAGAGCATTGAGCATTGAGCATCCTTTGGGTATATGGCCAAGAGTGTTTGTGATGGTTTGTATATGCTCGGCTCAAAGAGTAGCACTATTAGAAAGTGTGGCCCTGTTGGAGTAGGTGTGTCCTATATGAAAGACTTTGCTACTGAGAGTGATTTGAATTGTGCAGACCTGACCCACGGGGATTCAGTGGAGAATTTCATTATGTGGCCTCAAGACTGTTTTTGTGGTATTTTGGTGAAGAATGTAGCTGCTTTTTGCCCTTGTCTGAAGAGTCTACCTGAGGCTAAGGTAGAGATTTATATTAATTGCATTGACAAAGGAAGTCTCAAAAGAGCCCAGCAGAGACTTTGATCTCTGGTTAAGTCTCATGAACAGCCTTTTAAACAAGCATAGCAAGCTGAGAAAGGAAAAATATAAAATATATGGTTTGAGTATTAAAGGGACACCAGGAAGTGAAATGGAGCAGAATCCTGTGTTCAAAAATATTAAATTGAAATAAGACAGTAGTGACCTTGGGGCAAGATCCCACCAGCTAAGTTTAGGTGCAGGCTAGGTAGTACAAGCTTTTAATCACATGAGACAAAGACAAACAGATCTCTGAGTTCAAGGCCAGCCTAGAACAGAACAAGGTCTAGGTGAAGAAAAACTTAAATCCAAGCTTGGTGGACCACACTTTAAATTCCAATGTTTGGAGACAGGCTTGCAGGTCTCTCTGAGTTCAAAGTCAGTCTACAAAGTAAGTTCCAAGACAGCCAAGCTTAGGCAGGTAAAGGAGTTGGAAAACTGAAAACTGGTGATAATGTAATAGAAAAAGGGGGGGGGGGGCATGTTCTAGCCCCAGCAAGCAGCAGAACTTGGCAGCTTTGGCCACGTGCAGGTGTCATGCAAAGGAGTTGAGTCACCATGAAGAAAGCCTATGAGAGTCTATTGGTAAAGCCTGGTTGCAGTGAAAGACCCCAGAATATTGAATACACTAGTACCATGGGATGATTATCAAGAACAGCAGCAGCAGTGGAGTGGAGTTGGCCAGAGACTAGAGTGCTACAGGAGGCAAAGATGGAGAAGTGATACCAGTCCTTTGGAGGAGCCCAGAAGATCAGGTGTGGATCTTAGACATAAAACCAAGAAGCTATAACATTGAAGTTGCCTTGGAGACCCCAAGATGTTCAAGATGTCAGGACTGTGGGCTATCTGCTGAGGAAAGCTGCTAATAGGGAGTTGAACCAGCCCAGGAGAAAGAAGTTTGTTGCAGTCAACAAAGATGAAAAAGGAGTTGGAGATCTTTGACATCAGCCATGGAGATATAGAGTTTGAGGTTTGGAGTTTGGAGTTTGGAGTTTGGAGTTTGGAGTTTGGAGTTTGGAGTTTGACCAGCCAGTTTGCTGTCTTCCTTTGGACATTACAGTTAAGTGATTGAATGACTCTCAGAAGAGACTTTGAACTTTGGACTTTTAACATTGTTGAAACTGCTATAGACTATGGATATTTTGGAAGTTGGACTAAATGTATTTTGCATTATGCTGTGTTTAGGGATGGCCCCCATAGACTCATATGTTTGGCCCCCCTCCCCAGACTCATATGTGATGGTTTGTATGTGCTTGGCCCAGGGAGTGGCACTATTAGAAGGTTAGAGAGTGTGTGTTGGAGTAGGTGTGTCACTGTGTCTTTAAGATCTTCATCTTAGTTGCCTGGAAGCCAGTATTCTGTTAGCAGCTTTCAGATGAACATGTAGAACTCTCAGCTCCTCCTGCACCATGCCTGCCTGGATGCTGCCATGTTCCCACCTTGATGATAATGGACCGAATCTCTGAACCTGTAAGTCAACACCAATTAAGCAACTTGTAAGAGTTGCTTTGGTCATGATGTCACTTCACAGCAGTAAAACTTTAACTAAGACAGTAGTACAGTTGATTCTTGAGATAGATCAATTTGCAACTTTCTGAGGCATGGCCATATACATTTTCAGAGTGGCTGTACAAGTTTGCATTCCCACTAAAACGGGAGGAATGTTCCTATACTGGCTGGCTTTGTGTGTCAACTTGACGCAAACTGGACTTATCACAGAGAAAGGAGCCTCTCTTGAGGAAATGCCTCCATAAGATCCAGCTGTAAGTCATTTTCTCAATCAGTGATCAAGGGTGGGGGGCCCATTGTGAGTGGTGCCATCCCTGGGATGGTAGTCTTGAGTTCTATAAGAAAGCAAGCTGAGCAAGCCAGAGGATGCAAGCCAGTAAGTAACATCCCTCCATGGCCTCTGCACCAGCTCCTGCTTCCTGATCTGCTTGAGTTCCAGTCCTGAATTCCTTTGGTGATGAACAGCAATGTTGAAAGTATACACTGAACAAACCCTTTCCTCCCAAATTGTTTCTTGGTCATGACATTTTGTGAAGAATAGAAACTCTGACTAAGACAGTCCCTCTTGCTTCACATCCTCACCAGTACAAGATGTCACTTGTGTTATTGTTCTTAGCCATTCTGACAGGTATAAGATGGATTTTCAAAGCAGTTTTGATTTGAATTTCCCTGATGACTAAGGCCATTGAACATTATATGTGGATATACAGGCATATCCACACTGTATTATACTCATATTATTTTTTATTCTTGCTAACAGAATGGAAAAGGTCTCAATTTTTCCATATCTGTCTGTCCTGGTCAAATTTTTGTCAATGCTAGAGTTATCTGAAAAGAGGGAAGAATTGGAAAATTGCATCCTAAGATTGGCCTGTGGAACATTTTTTCCTTTAAAAATAATGATCATTGTGGAAGTGTTCAATCCACTGTGTATGGGGCCATCCCTGAGCAGGTGGTCCTGGAGAGTATAAGAAATCAGACTGAGGAAGCCATGGGAACATGCAGGGCCCTTCCGTTGCCTTTGTATCAGCTCTTGTCTCCAGATCTTTGCCTTGATTGAGTTCCTGTGCTAACTTCCCTCAGTGGTGGACTGCTACCTGGAGGTGTGAGGTGAAGTAAACCCTTTCCTGTCCAAGTTGTATTTGGTCTTGTGGTTTCAACCCAGCCATAGAAACCCTAAGTAAGACAACTTCCAGTGGACACTGTTCTATGGAATTTCAATCTTAGGGTGGGGGTAGTATAGGCATCACACTTTCTGGGTTCAAATATGTTACAAAGCCACATTTTAATTTTTTTATTTAAAATACATACCAAAGCTTATCTTTGTATTATTGAGGTTTTATTCAAATAGCCTCTGATAGTTTGAGCTGTGTCTTGTATAGGCTCATGGTCATGGTATTGGGTCCTACCTGATGGATTTGTTTGGGAAGATTTAGAAGATGTGGCCTTGCTGGTACAAGTGTGTAACTAGGTGCACACCTACTTCTTATTTACTCTCTGCTTCCTGTTTGGGGTTGGAGATGAAATATCTCTCAGCTTCCTGTTCCTGTTGCCAATGACTACCATTTTCTGCCAAGCCTTCTCAATATAATGGACTCTTATCTCTACACAGCTGTAGGCAAACCTGAAGTCTTTCTACTATAACTAACTTTAGTCACCATGTTTTATCACAACAAAAATAAGTAACAAAAGCAATGCAGAAATAAATCTACAATATATGATCAAATGACTTATGAGTGCCATATAGACAAAATTTTTCTTTCAAGAAATTATGTGGATAAACAGGTTATTATATGTTTTGTATTATATAAAGCAGTCAAATTGATGTAGATTAATAATATGAAAACAAGGCATGAAATCATGGAAATCCTAAAGAACACACACAGAAAGTCTTGACAATGAGTTTGATAATGAATTAATGAGAGCTCTCAGTTAAATGTTTGTGTCCCCTACATTTATATGTTAAAACATGGTTTAACATGTTAAATATGTGATTTACCTTAGCCTCGGGTCGACTCTTCAGACAAGGGCAAAAAGCAAAGTGTGATTTTGTGTATTTGGATGTGAAACTTTCTGGAGTTGATTAGATCATGAGATTAGTCTTCTTAAAACAGAAAGTCTGCAAAAGATTTATCACCACCGTTGGCCATGTGAGATTTTTTACGTGGAATAAAGTTACAGACGAACATAGTCATTCATGCAATAGGGTCTTCAGGGACATCAAACAGGTCAGTCTTTGATCTAGGACTTTCTAGTCTCTATAATTATGGGAAATAACTTTCTGTCATTATAAGTTACCCAGCCTACAATATTTTCTACAGCATCCTCAATAGACTGTGTTGGTTGGTATTTGTCAACTTGACACAGACCTAGACATATCTTGGGAAAAGAATCTCAGTTGAGAAATGTCTCTAGTAGGTTGCCTGCAAGCAAGTCTATCAAACATTTTTTTAAAAAAATATTAATTATTGATATAGGAGAGGCCAGCTCACCATGAATAATGCCACCTATAACCAGGTAGTCTTGGGTGGTATAGAAAAGCAGGATGAGCAAGCCAGTAAGTGTCCCTTCCCAAGGATTCTACTTCAGTTCCTGGCTCCAGTTTTTTCTTTAACTTCCTTTGATGATGTAGAAATCGAAGCAGAAAAGAACCCTTTTCTCCCCCAAGTTGCTTTTGGTCATGGTGTTTGTTTAATCACAGCAATAGAAACAAGACACAGACTTAAACAATAAATATGACATCCAAAATATAAGTAACAAAATGCAAAGAAGCAAGTAGAGCGGTCTCAAACTAAAAGCTTCTACTTAGCTAGCAGAGTAAATTAAAAACAACAAAATAAAAACAAACCACATAATGGGAAGCCTATTAACAAACCATGTACCAGGCAAGTGATTACTCTTTAAAGTACATGGGGAATTCCTACAATTTGACAGGAAAATTAATAACCAGATTGAAAATGAACTAGATAGTGGAGTCAGTGGTTGTGGGTGTTGGAGAGCTGGCCTGGCCTCTCCTTGGTTGCAACACAACTCTTCTCAGTTGATGGCTTCTGTTGGGGATAGATGTGGAGAAAGACCTACCTTCACATTCGGGGCTGGCCACTGGGAATTTGACTATGCTTCAGTGAGCATATGAACAGCACAAAATGGTTTAATTTTCTTTCTTTTCTTCCTTTTAATTTTTTTTGAGGGGGAGGGAGATCACAGGGGAATAGGGCAGATATGGGAGCTCAGGAAGGTGAGCACAATCCAGGTGCATGATGTGAGATTCCCAAATAATCAATAAAGAGATGAACTAGGTACTTAAGTAGATCTTTCTATAGAGGACTAATGTTTAGAAAGTTTGGGAAGAAGTTCTGTATTAGTAGTCATCAAGTGAACACTAATGAGAAGTGCAGTGGACCCACATACTTTGTATTATACTGCACTGATAACAATATGCTAACGCAGGATCTCTGTTGGTTTTAATTCATTAATTTGGGTGGAATGTGAGATATTTTGTTTAACATAAATTGGAAGTTATCTCTGGCATCTGGAGACTAAAGCACACCCTAATGAGTAGAGTTGCCAATTTTCCTTCTACCATTGCTGTTCAGTTCATATCCATATCTACATAAAAGCGGAAGCTGTCACTTCACTGTTCCACTTATTCTTGCAGCATCTCAAGTATCCAAATTGATTTTTTAAAAAATGCTAATTTGTAAAACAGCAGAGATAAGATTCAAGGATGCTTGCTTAGAGGAGGTTTATTTATTAGGGAAAAGACTTATCCTTTGAAAATTATTATCATAATTATTAGTAAGAACCCAATTCTATGTTTATTATTAAGGCAAAGTCCCCATTAGGCTAACGAAAGATAGATGTTTATTGCAGTGGGATATCTGACTGAACAGGCTATGTAATCAGCTTCAAAATGTCAGTCAGGGAATCAGCAGGGCAGAGGCTATTCTGTGGTATGATTCAGTACTTATGTATGTATTTATTTTCAGAATTGTGAAAGACTTCCTCTTGACATCTTCTGTCTTCCTTGTACAAGTAATTGTTCTGTATAACTTAAAAGCAATATTTAGTACTTGAAGGTCACTTATGTGAAAATGGCTTAGATGTCCAAGGACCTACATCAACTCAATGAGTATGTTGAGAGTCATTGAATCGCATACTCTCTGAGTTAAAGTTGTTTGTTCTCAATCCACACTGATGAAGAACTCTACCCCACAGTCACCTTGCTGTAATGTTTCCATCTCACACCAGGAAAATTGGAGACCTGCAATGACAGCCCACTCCAACCTGTTTACCGACATCCCTGTCTTCATTTGTAGGGCTTGACTCTGAGCCGTCAGGCCATGTAAAAGCTTTGAAAGTAAATAATGAGAGTGCTATTTAGCTTAAATCACGCAAAACCATTAAATCTTTCAATACAATAAACACTTGACTTTTAAAAGCTTTAGTCCCAAATGTGTGATATGCTCAAGACACAAACATTTTTCCATAGAACACAATTTCTCCCCTAAAGTGTATTAAGTCCTCAAGTAGGAAACTGTAGCCACCTACCACTGTGTTTCCACATGCTTGTTTGGCACTTATCCCTAAGGTCTTTGTGGAACATTTTATAAAAGTTCCAACTCACCCTTTTTGTTCATTCCTTTACTCAATCAAAAAACACTTTTGGAGACCTATTACATGATAGGTAGTTTTAAGTTCTGGGCACATTATAGAAGAGAATGTATTCAATCCCTGGCTTTAGTCGCTATGAGTCTATTGAAGGTTCAGCCAAATTGAACCAAGTACAAAGGAGTGACAGGTGACGTGTTGTTGAGGATGACCTTATTGAAAAAGTTGCATCTAAGCTGAGACTTGACTGAGTTGGTCAATTAAAAAGACAGGGAAAAAAAAGATATTTTCAGTGGGGCAAAATGCACACAGTCACAGATTACGTGAAGTCCTTGAGACTAAAAAAAACCATGAAATATTGACGGTTGAGTTTTGTCAAATATGTAAGTTCTAGAGCATTAAGAGGCCATTGTTAGAAAACTGAGATTATTCTCAGAAAGTAGGGAGCCTTGCTGCAGTGAAGCCAAGGTAGACCCAGGCTGTGAGCTCATTGACCGTGTAGTTGTGGACTGAGTCTCTGAGATGCTAGTGGACTTTTCAGGAGGGCCACTAAAGACTAGCTGAGATCTGCAAATCTGAATTCAGAGGGCAGGCTCAGGGTGGAAATAAATGGAGTATAAAAATGAAGGTCTCGGAAAGGATCAGCGAAGAGAGGGAAAAGGAAAAAGATGTGGGACTGAGGCCTAGAGAGGGGCAACAATTAGAGCCCAAAGAGAAAGAATGGGCCACAAAATGTTGAGAAGGGAAGGTGGCAAGGAGATAGAAGGACATCCAAGAAGACTTTAAGGTGTAGCTGAAATAATCACTGAGTTGAAGTGGACAGAGGAGAGCAGTGACATGCCTACTGCATTGAATGCTGGGAGGAGATTGGTTTTGGGTTTTCTAAATCATAGCATCAGAACAAAATTCAGTACCTCATTCACTTACTTATCTCTTGTGTTTTCACCCTTGTTTCTTCTGTTCATTTGCAAAAATGACAATTACTAGGTGAGCTGTGAACACTGTGAAAGGAAAGCCCTTCATCTGTTTTTCTTTGTGAGTTCTGATTACCATTGAATTCTCTGGATCATTCTCACAATTCTATTTTGCCATCATCTGCAGAACCTAAAATCTTCAAAAGTCACCACTTTTCAAATGTGAGTCTATTTTAGACATAGTTTATTATTTTTGAAAATTATCTATGTTCATTTTAAAACATATTAGCTCTTCACCTTTCAATGGATTTGAATTGAAGTCTTGTAAGAGCCTTGGAATATTAAGCTTATCAGAAAGTTAGGACAAGTTTTCCCTATAGCATAGAGAGTAGTTTTAAATTCAAAGTGGAAAAAAATTCCATATCTTAAAATAGAAGCAAATTTTTTCTCTGTTTCACATTCTTTCAAGATATCCACAATCCTTTTTAAACTCTCTATTTATTATTAAATACAAGCAATTTAGCTCCTTTGTAAGGTTATGCAAATAACTCATCCAGAATTAGCATTTAACATGCAGTTCTTATATCCACAGGAATGTTTTGTATAAAGTTGTTTTAAAAAGATTCAAATCTTTATAATTAGTAAGGGAAAATATATTAATAGGAATAAAGGGATACTCTGCTAATCTTCCATATGTAAATTAGCTTATAATTTTCATCATTTGCTTTAGAAGCTACAGAACAATGGAACTTTTATTCTTCAATATTGCTGTTTCTCTCCTGCTGGAAAGTCTGTGCTTCCCCATGTCTATGTAAGGACAAATAGGATCTTATTTTAGTTTTGTTGGGAAGAGATGGTTGGGTAATTTCTTAGTGAGTGGCAATCTCAGGACACACTGAAAAGCTGACTCTCTTGTATTCTCATGTCCTGGTTTGCTTTGCTAGTGGCCTGAATTCCACCCATATTTACCCAGGTCCTTCCATCTCCCCACCCTTGCCCCAAATCTTTATATACAGGACACTTTTATTCATTAGCTTTCTTGTCACCATGATCAACTATCTGACACAAGCAATGTGCAAGAGTTAAGGCTTACTTAGGCTCATTGTTTGAAAGCCTTAGGTGCATTGTGGCAGAGAAAACATGGGTGAAGCAGTTTAAATCGTTGCTGACAGTTAGCAGAAATGTGGAAGGCATCAGGAACAGATATAGCTCCCCGTAGACATGTCTTCCATGACTTACATCTTTGAAATTAAGCCCTACCTTCTACTTTTCATCTCTTTGCAATAATGTCACCATATTATGAATCCAACAAGGGACCAAGCCCTTCATTGGATCAGAGCCTTCAAATGCATTTTACTAATCTGTTAGATTAGACTAATAATAATCTTTTATTAGTCTTATTGGGTTAATAAGTAAAATTAACTATCACAATATTATTAGAAAATGTATAGGGGAACTGCTCACCTCTTTGATAGGCTCTCTCCTTACTGAAAAGTCTTTATATATTTTTGAAAAGAATCCCGTAGGCTGCAGATGGGTGATGGTCAGCCATATAGTTTGTACTGACTAGATTCTTCCCAGTCTTGTTGATCTTACATAGCATGATATTTTCATTCAGGGTTTCAGAAATATAGTGCATAGCCTTGGGAATTCACACGGGCAGTGAGTGATTTCAAACCAAGCCAGACTGAAAACTATTATAGGGATTTATTTGCCAAGCCTAGAAAGTGAAGAAATGATTTCTGAAGAGGCACTTCAATAGACATATATTTAAATAGGATTCTTACAGTTGCCAAGTAGTGGGACTACGAGGCCTATGAAATGTATAAAGGATATATGATCTTTCAGCAAACATCTAGAAAGTGACCAGTTATCAGGGAGAACTCTGGCAAACTAGATAAAAGCTGAAAATAGCACCTGCTCATTGAAAAGATGTTACTTTCCATTGGCAAAATGGATGTTCACAATGACATTCATCTTAGTCGTGATAAACTCAACAGAGGCCAGTGCATGGCATTCAATGTGAGAAAGGAAGGGGGGCACCTTGCAACCACCTCCAGAGCCAAGGAGCGCTTTAATGACAGCTGCTTCCCTCCATCCTTACTGCTACCAGCCCATCTAAGTACAGGAGTCTTTCTCTAGAAAGTCTCCAACTTCTCAGCCTCGTCTTCCTGGCCACATCTTTTCTGCAGCCAAAGCTATAGCTCTCAAAAGGAAACTATTTTCTCACTAAAAAGCCTTCAGTGGCTTTCTATTACACCCTAGAGTCCAAACCCTTAATCTAGCTGCTGCTTTATTCCTGATCTTTACTTGAATTTCCCTAAGTTGCCATTTCTTTCAGCTTCTGGGGTTTTTTTGTACATGTAAAACTCTCTGCCTAAAACAACTGTCCTTCCTCAAAAATCCATGCATGTAAGTATAGAAAAAGATGTGTGTATGCTTATAAACACAGACACACAGACACACACAGACACACACACACTACAAGCCTCCATCTCCATACTCTCCATTTCTTTTCTGAGCTATTGTTACTGACTTTTTTTCCTCCTCCTTGTCCACAACACCCCATTTTCATCCATAAACCTACCAGATGAAGCCTTAAGCAGATGGAAATGACCATTAGAGGCCAACCTCCTCAGTAGCCTGTAGGCAGGAGACTGCAACTGGATGCTGGGTCAGTGGGTTAAGTTTGCCGGAGCTTTCGCTGATGGTTGCTTATAAAGAGGGACATCTCTCTCACAGCTGTTATCTCACACACTAGTCCCGTCATCCCCGGATTAGGTCATCTATGATAGGAGCTGAGTTGACAATAGACAGATGCAGTCATTCGTATACACAGCCTTGGAGATTCCCCTGGGAGAATTGGAGCCAACAATGACAAAGCTCTTACCTGAAAAGTACTCCTTTCCGTTATGTGTCAGGGAGATCACAACCCCTTCACATTTGGGGCTGAGACCTTACTGCTTATCAAATTCCATTGCCCACTTTTGCTCACAAGGAAATGGAGGCCCAGGGAAGGACAGTGAGATGCTCTTAGCCTCAAAGGTTATAGATTTGTTCTCCATTGACCTTTCTCCCAGATCACATGACCTCACAAACAAGGTTTGCTGAGATAATTGGGTAATTTGAACTTTGTAATACTCTTGTGATGTATAATTATTTTAGATAAAGTTGTCCTGAGAGAATATCTTTCTTTAAAAAAAAAAAAAAAAAAAAAGACCAGCACTAGTGCAATTAAACCTGCTATACCAAGGCCTCCAAGAGACTAATTCAGCTTGGGGTCTTTTTTCTATGCTGCAACAACCAAGAATGAAGCATTGGGCTATATTTTGTCTTTAAAAATAAGGCTTTACAGTATTGAGGAGTGTGGCTGGATTTTTGGCTACTTTACAGGTTTCTTTTTCTACAACCCTTCTTTACCCCTATCCCACCCTTCCAAACCACCAACACTAGGGATCCCACCCTTCCAAACCAGCAACATTAGGGAAAAAGAAGGCTAGAGGGGAAAAGGGGTGTCAGTATTATTAGACCACTTCCTGATGATTAGGAATATCAAATTCCTTGAGGGGAAAGTTTGATCTTTGCTGCTAAGATACCTGTTTATTCTTCTAGTCTCTTAGTGTACAACTATTTGGCAAACCGCAACCCCAGCAACCGACAGTATCCAACTACCAACCAGCCAACCCTACTGGGGCTCTTACATTTATATATCCTCTGAGAAGTCCCCAGAATTCTAAATACCACAAGCTACAAACTCTCTGTAGCTGGCAAAGCCTCGGCCCTGCTAGAGCATGAGGCAAATCTTTGTCAGCTGCTGTGAACAATCTAAAGCAGCCCCATATCCCACACCTGGGATTAAAACGAAAACATATACCTATAACATTTTTGTGGTTTTGAAGAAATCAAGATTTTCACTAAAAGGAGGGCTATGTGTTAATAGTTCATTTAGAGTTGAGTTTACCCCCTTTGTGTTCTCACAGTAGATGATGCCTCTGAACTCATTTAAGTTTCTCCTGTAATTATTGGACCACAGCCACACTAAACTCCCACCAAAAAGGCTATGGTTCAAAAATGTGATATTAAATCTCCATCATCTAAATTTTTGTCAGTCATGTGATCAGATGAGGCACTCACCATGAGAGTGTAGATTTTAGCCATCATTCCAAAGCCTTATTAGGCAGCTTCAATCCCTATACCCACACTCTGCCGATGCTACAATCCCAAGGATTCAGGTTATTTTAACTAACAAGAATTGATTGGGTAGCAAGTATGTCAGAGAATTAAGAGATTTGCCTCTAAGCCTTATGGGGGAGGTCTGTATTCTGAGTCTGTGCTGTCATTTATGCCATGCTGAATATCAAATCCAGAGCCTCTCATGCTAATCAAGCACTCTATCACTGGTACATCCTGGCTCTGGTACGTTGCAATTAACTCCATGTAGCTTCTCTTCTTGTTGTTTCTGAGGAATTTCTCTCTATTTGCCCATTTCCTCTTTTATGACTCTGGCTTTATTAGAATGTCTACTCATTTATAACCTTTAATGTCTCATACCCTCTGCAGATGGCTTTCTTTTTGTCCTTTTGCCTTCAGCCCTCCTTTTAATTGTTCAACTCTTGAGTTTTTATTTCACTTTTAAATTCCTGAGAGAAAAGTCTCATTGCCCTATCTCATTAACATCATCCTTTTAAGGACAAAGCTGTTGTGTCAGACACATAAATAATCTTCTGGATAGCCGCTTACTAGGCTGGCATTTCATTCCCTTCTTCTATGGGGTGGTGTGATACAGAACATTTAAAGGACAATCTAGATCTACCTTTCCTAACATGGCTAGAGATGAAGACCTGTCCTAGAGTTGGCTAACTTCAGCCAATTGAATCTAAATCTCTCGAAGGGTGTATGTGATGATGGCAGTCCTGTGAGACTTTGATGACAGCACCTCACCTGGATGACTGGGATGAAGTGAACGTTGAGCCTCTAGGTAAGTAACAGACTGTGATCTCCTCTTAACTCCCACCTAACAGAGCTTCCACGTCCCTGTAGAGAAAAACTGGTAGACTAAAAATAATGGAGCACATCATCAATTGTTTTTCTTATTTCTGTGACCAAATACCTAAAATAACATAAGAAAAGAAGGACTGACTTTGGCTTTCAGTTTGGGGAACAGAGGACATCATTGTGGAGAAGGCATGGGGACAAAGGTGTGAGGCAACAGATCACCTTGCGCCTCAGAGAGAACAAAAGGGATGACTGGGGGTGCTCAGCTCATGTTCTCCTTTGTATTCAGTCCACCCCCTAGCCTAGGGAATGGTGCTGCCCACAGGTAGGGTAGGTTTGCCCACCTCAGTCTAGAAACTCCACAGGCTCAGGTGTTTATCTCCTAGATGATTCTAGATCCTGTCAAGTTGATAACCACTAGTAACCATCAGAGAATACTTTTAAATTCTTGTGTGTTTAATTGAATTCCATGTACTCATTTAGGCAGTGCAGAAAACTAGATCTAATATTTTTGTATCATAGATGTAATCATTTATAATATTAAATTATAAATACATCTCATCATATAATTTAGTTTCAGAAAAAAAGTTACTGGCTTAAAACCTGCTTTGTGATAATTTGGATATTGAAAACCAATACATGTGTCTAGCTGTCCCTATGGACAAAAGTTACAGGTGATTCATTCCTTACTATACAAAGTAGTCATCGTTACTAAATGTAGTTCAAACTGGAGACACACTACACACTACACATGGCAACAACTTGCATTTTAATATCTTCAGAATGCTATTAAATATCTTAGAGATATCTATAAAGGAAAGAGTGTCCTAGAGCTTGAAATAGGAAATGATTGGAAAAAAAGGAGAAATAAAGTTAGTATTTTTCAGAAAGGAGCTGTATCATCCCATAAATCTTTGAAAAGAAGTTTTCTTGGGCTCTGCTCTAAGCATTCAAATGCTTCCCAGGAGTGCATTGACCTTAAATTAACATTTATAGAGTTTAGCTGACACTGACTTTTGCAGTTTAGTGGAAGGTTTAACGTTGAAGAAGGTAAGTCGTCTAAATTGGTATTGTATATTAAGTTTTGAATAAGGGTGCGTTTCTACAACTGCCACCATTTTCATTTATTTTCCCCTCTAGAACAATAATAACAATTGGTAAAATATGTGAAATGCATTTCCCGTCATGAATAATGCATTTTTATATGTTAACCTCACAGAAGCAGTACTAGTTCAATAGTAACAGCAGCGCTCACGTGGCCTTCTTCAGAACGGGTGTATGTGGCAATCTGTACTATGTGACCTTGGCCGTGTTGTCTTCTGTAGAGTCTGTGATGTAGACACAGTTTGTAAGACATATTAACCAAACACTAAAATAGTAAAGAGGCCCCTTGAAATACATGCTGTGATGTATAAACTCTATCACAGATCAAACGGAAAGGAGTGAGACTTCAGTCTGTTCAGACCATGAGCATATTCTCAATGGGGCACGAGTATCCAGAGGGTAATACAAGAAGTATCAAGATGGCGTTGATGGTGATGGCTTTAACACTGCTGCTGAAGTGGCCCTTGGTTGTATTGCAGTTAATGGCAGTCTTCACGCAGCGCACACACACACACACACACACACACACACACACACACTCGCACAGCAGTGTGCAGCAGATATTCCTTTAGTATATAAACTTCACTTACAAAAATATGTAGCATGAATACATCTAGAAAAATCCCAATCCTCCAGTGTTTAATTTTGTCAGCTATTTTGTCAGGTATAGTAGCAACTTGACCTCTAGAAAATATGCCTAAATATCCATAAGTGAATAGAAAATCCCTCCTTTGGGGCACAAATGTATTAATTAAGTTTATCAAACTGATAGGGTGACATATATGACATTTTATTAGTTACTGCTACAGACTATTGATTGATGAAAAAGATTCAAACCACACATCATTTAGCGTCCCTTTAGTGGCATTTAGAATATTGTTCCAACTCACTAGAAAGTCCATGGTCCAGGGCCACAGGTAACCTTCGGAAAGTGATTGTTTTACAAATGGTTCTGTTTACTGTGTGCCTCACAGAGTACAATCACATAAATGAGGGTAAGGAACCCATGATCTTTTATCACCCTAGCCAATGACATTAAGCATTAGAGAAAAATCATTAACTGCTATGCTTGTACAAACATTCAGGAAATTATTATTATTCCAAGTATTTCTGTGTTTTAGAGAAAACATTCACAGTTACAGCATCATTTAACTAAAATGACTGAAGCCAAGCTGCTAAAAATACTTGTTTCTCCTTCAGACTAAAGAACATATAGCATACATAACAAATTAAGCATTTGTTTAAATGAATAGTCAAGTCAGACTTAAACACACTTGCATATACCTCTTCATACATGATCAGCTAAGCTGGCAGAGTTTGCAAGTGGCAGTTTTCCAAGCCCCAGGAGGAGAGTGGGATGATTAAAGTGTTTCTTGGACAGGCTTCATTGGTCTTTAAAAAGGGGGAAAAAAATCTAGTTAACATCTGGTTGTGTTATATTATTGAAATGCATTCCAGACATTGCTTCCTTTGGTTAAACAGCTGGAATCCTATTCCTCATCATCTACCTTCTCTGGTGTTTAGAAAGAAAGAAGAGCGTGAACAGCAAAGAAACCTGCCTTCTTCATAAACGCCCTTTCTGTTTCAGGTATGCAGTATAAAATTTCATATGTGTTCTTCGTAGTTGGGGTACAGAGACACATACAACTGATAAGCTGTGCATCTAGGGTACAACTGTATTGTTGTACAACTGTGTTGTATCTTGCTATATAGCTCATGCTAGTCTGAGACTCAGTATGTCACCAAGACTGATTCAACCTACAATCCTCTTGTCTTTGCCTCCCAAATGTTGGAACTATAGATGTATGTCACTGTGTCTGGCCCAATGTGATGGTTAATATTATCACTTTCACAGTATCTAGGATTATATAGGAAAGAACTCATTGAACATGATAGAAAGGAATTGACAATGTTAGGTTAATTAAGGTTAGAAGGCCTATGTGGATGGCACCATCCCATGGCTGGGGTCTTGGACTGAATAAAAGACAGAAAGCAAACTGACACTAATGTCATCTCTCTGTGTTTCTTGACTAATGGTCACATCTTGACATGATGTGACCGGTCATCATAAGCTCTGACCACCGTATCTCCCCTGCCATGATGAACTGTAAGACCGTCAAACCCTGAGTGAAAATAAACCCTCTCTTCCTTAAGTTGTTCTTTGTAAGTTTTTGGTCACAGAGAAGAGAAAAATAACTAGTGTTAATAGTTTAGTTGTTATAGTATCTCAGGTTCTAGACAAAAAAATAGGAACTAGAATAAGTATTTCAAGCAGACTGGATAATATTTGTGCTGAACTTTGAAGGCTGAAAGATCAGAAAGAGAATGCTAATGTAGTCTGATATTAGTCAAGAGAAATAGAAATAACAGAATATCTTTGTTAGTTTATTTGTTTCTTTCTGTCTGCCTTGCTTCCTTCCTTGCCAGATGTAGATATATAAAAATGATTCATTGCCAGGCATGTAGTACATACTGGAAATTCTAGCATTTGTGAAGTAGAGACAGGAGGATAAGGAATTCAAGGTCATCCTCAGCTATATGGTAAAAATGAGGCCAGCCTCACCTGCACAGAAAACAGCAACAGAATGAGAATCATTAAGAAGGATAGATTCCTACCATTTTGGAAGCTAGAAAGTCCTACAACCTACCATCTGACAGCATGAAGCCCAGAAAAACTGATGGTGTATTTTTTGTCCAAAGTCAAAATTCTGAGAGCTGGAAGTATTTATTTCTGAGGTCAAAAGAAAATGGTTGACTCAGCTTAAAGAAGAGTGAGAGGTAGAAGGGGAGAGAGAGAGAGAGAGAGAGAGAGAGAGAGAGAGAGAGACAGAGACAGAGACAGAGAGAGACAGAGACAGAGACAGAAGAGAGAGAACTTGTGACACTTACATTAGTACTTCTCTCCAGGGGCACAGAATTGTCTCCCCATATCATGATAGAACTCCACCATACTAGAATATGTTTCAATGATTAAGAGTCCTTCACTTTATTGTTATAAGGATTGTGTGTGTGTGTGTGTGTACTCTAGCAAAACCCCAAGCTAGCTGATTAGCACATGATTAATAAAGTAGGGTATATGATCCCTTGAAGTAAATTATAATATACTTAATTAAGAAAAATTCTTTCCAGAAATATAACATGATTAACATTAATTAGTCTATTTAATTTTGCAATATTGTATTAGAATACTATTTATCTTGATTATTAAATTTTTGTCACCCCTTCAAATTTTGTCCCTAGCATCAACCTGATGAATGCTTGATATCAGATCCAAAGGTTTCCTCATTAAGTCATAGTTTCATAAAAGCAGATCCCTAAATGATTAAGACAGAGGACAAAAGTGTAAGTGTTGTAGTGGAGCCAGGAAGTCATACTGGGAGCAGCACATGGAGGGGAGGAGCATGGTGTGGAGGGGAGGAGCATCATGTGGTGGGGGACACAGGTGTGTGTTAAAAGATACAAGGACTCCATGGGACAACTTGGGGCCACTTCTGATATCTGTTCTTCAGATCTTCCTCATAAACTCTGTGTAACTGGTGGGAAAGTGGAGGGAGCTGTTTTCTCGTGGACTAGGCAAGATACCTGCTCTTCAGATGTCTACTTGATAAAGTGAGCTACCAACTAGGGCAGGAGTATCCTCTCCTATCCTGTGACAAACACGGTGACACGTGGATGAGAAGTGATAGTGGCGTGTGGCAATATTCTGGAACAACTCATTTGCTTTGGCAGGAAGCCCTGGGAGAGAAACTGCTTTCTCCTGGAGGGTGCTGGTGCCCTCAAGTGGCTCTGTGGGCTGCAACCCGGCTTAGGAACCGGAAAGCACAACCTTGTTCTGAAGCCAGATGAGGGAAGACAGATAGCAGCAGGGTTTTCCTGGGGCCAAAGGCCGGTAGGAAGCATGCTGGTGAGCAGAGCAGCCAGTAGGCATACACATGAATCAAGAAAACTCACTGGTTGCCATAGCTGGTGGGACGGGACAGGCACAGGTAGCTAGAGTTATTTGTGTTTGAAAATCTGGTAGTTTACTGTACTCTAAGCAGTGGCATACATATGGCTAATGACCAACCAAGACTAATTACACGACTGCATGAGTCCTCGATTTAAACACTTGATTTGGGGCTACATTATCAACCGAGAGTAGTTATTGCATTATTATGGCCCTTGACCAATGGCTCAGACTCGGTGCTCAGGCTGAGCTAGTTTATTTCAGCTGAGCTTTTATGCACAGCTTTATGAACAGCAAAATCACACAGACAATTGATATGCCTCTGACCTGTTTATATCATCCTATTAGAGAATATGTGGAGTTACTATCTTGATTACTAAAACACAAATTTAATTAAAACTTTATTTGTTCACTTGTCATCTTATGTGTGTTTTAAAGTATAGCAAATGTATAATCAATTCCCCATAAGTCTATCTCTGTATAGAAATATATTTGTTGAAAGTTATTAAATATATATATATATATACATATACATATATGTATATATTTCTAAAAGTTCAAAATCCCAATGAAGATTATGCTCACAAACTCTCACTTAGCAGGCAAAGATACTCTAAGAAACTGAGGTTTTGCCCAAATAATTAAACAATATCAAGCGGTAAAAAGCAGGGATTAGAATTCTGCGCTTGAGTCTCTCCTGTCCCCGGGCTCCATTCTCTCTGCCACTTTACTTCAGCAGAGAAAAAAGTAAACTGCAAGAAAGCAAACTATTTTAACTATGAAAGGTGACCCGAAGAAAAATCATTTCAAGACCAAGTCCGTTGCAGCAAAATTCATTAGCTTCCTCCAGGATGAAAGCTGGTGTCTGGGTGACATCCCAAGGTTACCAATACTTGTCAGTCCAACAACTCGCAGACTATACATGATGGGGAATCTTTGGGGTTTGGCATCAAAGGAGAAAGGATGTAAAAATGGCCCTGATGGATGTTCTGAGGTTGTTTGATCTAAATCCAGAGAAAATAGCAGCTATCACAGCTGATGGAGCACCCGCTATGACTGGGAAGATGAATAGGAGGGAGGAAAAAAAATTAAAGTCAGAAAAGCTTGTGCTAGACATTTTATCATATCTTTTTATTTTATTTTTTACAAACCGAGCTTGACAACTTGGAAATCCCTTTGTGTGGTTTATAAAATAGAGAATTCTAAATGAAGGCCCAGATTCACCAACAGACCAAGCAATTATGTAAACAATTTCTGTTCCCCAATATGGCTCGTCATCGTTGTTGCATTTTCAAGTCAGATCACTTCCGTGAGGTGGAACAGAAATGCATATGATGCATATCTTTGAAGCGTGGGCTTTCAGACATGGTGAGGTGTCAGTTTCCCAGCGTCCTAGTGACAAGAAAGGTACTTGTGCTGTATTTCTGCTTCTGATTTACACTCAGAGAGGAGTCAACTGAAAGACAAACGTGCTGGCTGATAATTTGCATTCTTGTTTCGTTTTTTCCTGTGGTGACTGGTGTGTAGTCTCAGATTTCTTTACCATGGCTGTTTGTTAGGGTAGACTCACGTTGCAAACATAATCACACACACACACACACACACACACACACACACACACACACACACACACACAGCAAGAGAGAGAGAGAGAGAGAGAGAGAGAGAGAGAGAGAGAGAGAGAGAGAGAGAGAGGCATAGGCCCTCACACATAATTCTTTCAAGTTACAGTTAGGAGGTTGCTCTACGTGGCTTCTTTAAAAGACTTTCCTTGTGTCTATGCTGGCTGGTTCGTTAGTTTACAATCTCTCAGAGAACAAGTACCTAGTGTATTATGCCCTTTGTGTTCTCCACATACTGTGACTGCTCGATAAATGCTATTGACCGACTGACACGTCTCCCTCCTTTTCCCTTTGTCTCTGACACCTCTGTTTTCTTTCAGAAATGGTATTTTTTTTTTTTTTAAAAGTGGCAATAGTCCCCACTCTGGGCTTATCAAAAGCTCTTCCGGCCTCTAACTTTTTCTTTATGTAAGATTTTTTTTTTTTAACAATAGACAAAATACAGGTGGAAGGAAACTGATATTCTAGTGCCCCTTAACAATAAATCCTGTTTTTTAATTGGAGCGTGGCAAGGGTCTTGCAGAATGGAAGCTTTTACCCCAAGAACAATCAGAGCAGGAACATCTCTGTTGAAGGTGCCATTAAAAAATAATAATGCCTCCTGCCTGCCCTGCCCACTCCAACAACTGAATTCAGGCCAGGGTATTAATGGACAGCCGTGTTTTATTTTTCTTCTGTTATACAATGGGTCAGAGACACTGTCTGTATTCAGTATCTCTGTTGTTCTCTCACAGAACTTAAATAACAGTTGGTTCTCCTTTTGAAGGAGACACCCAAATCACAATTATTTTTTTTAACCTTACCTTAGGAAAAGACTTGGTGGTTCAGTGATACCCAGAAATGTGGACTTTTCAGAAGATTAAAGTGTAGCCTGCATCAAGTCAAACATTATTTGATCTTTCACTGGCCAGGCTATGTGCCTTGATGGCTGTTTGCTTTCTGTATCACAGCTATTATGGATTGTATAGCTGTGTTGATGATAGCGATGGCAGAATTGCACCCATGTCAGTTCGCTTCATCTGTGTTAGTCGCCTGCAAAAGGAACTGCTGAGGAAAATCTCAACTTGATGTGGGTGGCACCTGCTCTTTAAAGACTCCACTCTCAGCAATCAGAGATTACAGCAGCATCCTCTCTAGTGTTGCTTCTATGTCCTATTTCACTTCTTCTAATAGTCCTTGTTTAATACTGACCAGATCAAAAACAGTATTCAGAAAAGAATGCGTAAGTACCAGTCACAAAGATCAGTATGAGACTGTTGATAGCAGTTCTCACATTGTTCATTTGCTGGCATTGTGTCTGCCTGGAGCAGATACTGACACTGTGTCTATAACCACTGAACAGCCTTCTCCTATTCAGATCTGGATAGCACCAGCATAGAAAATATGATGATTTTGAGATGTGATGCTCACATCCGTACTGCCACCACTTGGGAGACAGAGAGATAAGGATTGGAGAGGCCAAGACCAGCCAAAAACTACATGGTCATGTGAGACCCTCTCTCAAAGAAACGAAAACAAAATTTAAAACAATGAGGACTGTGTATATTAGTTTGCTTAAGACTCAACCAGGATTCCAGGGCAAAAAGTGTGTTTGGGAATCAGTCTCTGGAAGTCTCAAAAGATGGTACACTAGGTGCTTTAAACTATGAAGGATATGGGATAGATGTCCATTTCTCTCTAGCTGTAGTTTCTGAGTGGTACCAGGTGTCTCATCCTGTGTTTAAAACACAGCAAGTTCTGGATGACAGGACAAGGAAAGGACATGCTGCAAGGGTGTTGGGGCTCCAGCTTGCTGCTCAGATCTCTTTCCCTCAGGCAGGTACCTATGGAATGATGTTCCTGCCCAGAACAGGTTCAGGATGTGAACAGAACTGCCCAGAACAGCTCAGGCAGTGGACCGTCCCATAGAGGCAGGATAGACATTGCCAAGTGGAGTTGTGAAAGGGTCTTGGAGGTCTTGTCTTCTGAGTCTTTGAACCAAATAGGGAAAACTGAATTTATGGGGTCAAGAACAACAGCTGCACTCTCAATGTGCTTTGTAAACAGCTACTAGGTTGTTCTAGGGCCAGGAAGATAATAGCGTGCGTGTCAGGTGTTGACTCGGGAAGTGGCCACATCTCACAGAGGAAAGCCATAGTGCAGATACAGTAGATGACCAGCCTAATAGTCACACAGATGGCAGGGAGCAGAGTTGGGATTAAGCAGTCTTGTTAGAGCCTGTTCTTGTGACCACCAGACACT